>NW_021680349.1:2740734-2741035 GCF_001412515.2 Diachasma alloeum
CCCCCCCCCCTCCCCCTGCCCCAGTCGCTTTACCACCCCCAATGTTCAGGATATCTTTCTCCTTCTTATGCAGAACGATGATGGGCGAGGAGAGGCAATAAAATATAATGAAATAACATCCAATCCGAGGAGAGATATTGTGAAAATATTATTACTAACTTATTTCTGGAGAGGGGAAGGGGCGAGTCAAGTTTCTGAGAGCATTTCAGATTGATTTTAGGAGCTATTCCTGGTATATTATACTCTTTCTTGGGGGAAAGTCTTCGTCTTGGTTTTTTCCCGGTTGCCGGTTGGGGGGGGG
>NW_021680349.1:2741373-2745902 GCF_001412515.2 Diachasma alloeum
GGGGGGGGGGGGAATTAATTATGCATTTCATTGGGTGATTTCCAGGACCAATCATTGGAGGTATTTTCACTGGGATGAACTGGATTATTTTGCAAATTGAGAGGTTACGGGTAATAACGGTTTATCTTCAATTTTCTTGTGTTTCAGATTTTTTTTTTGGTTCTGTTCGTCGATGGACAGATGACGGAGGGGCTTCTTTGATGTTGTGGGTGGAGTGGAGGTTTTGTGATGGGTTTTTGTGAAGACAATGGCCATGAGGACCCGCGGCATGCGGCCCTACGATGAGCTGTGATCCATGAGCAATTTTGGAAAAGGTAAAGGAAACTTATGTGACCTCAATCAAACTGTTTTATGGAAAATAGTGAAATATTGTTTTATGGAAATTAATGGGAATCATTGTTTTTATGATTTTTTTATGCACTTCCAATTTTGTAATGTATTCATGATGTAACGTGGAACGATGGTGATAAATGAGAATGTATTCGAGTTCCGTGAAGCGCAAACATTCTGAGATTTAAGCCATTGAAAATGATTTACTTCTCTCAAGTAAATATGGTTTACACTGAGAGAAGTATATACTTCTGCCAATCAAATTTATTTCAAACAAGAATTTACAGTGAAACTTTGTACGAAAATTTCGGCCATTTTTTTGTCGGAAACAGAATTCCTTGGCAGAATTATATTTTTCTCTCAGTGCAGATGTATATTTTCCAAATTCATACTTTTCCATAGAAGTCTGATCGCACTATTTTCTCCCCAGATTTTATTTTCGAGAATTGAAAAAAAGTTCACCAGACTCGAATACAAAATGACGAAACAGCACACCTTGCAGGTACATTTTACATTTTCTTCTCTGAATTTTTTTTTTTCGTGACGTGGTTTGATGGAGTGCGGGCAGAGTGGAAAAGTTGGATAGATTGATTCAGAGGGTCGAACATAACTTTTCGGGGGTGAAATTTTTCAATTGAAATTGCGATACAAAAACTATTTGAATGTGTGAGAGAAAAATTGAGATTTGCAAATTGGAAGCGCGGGGAGTTTTCGAGAATCATTAATTTTCCCCGCGAAAATTTTCCATTGTATTCTGTTCATTATATATCCACTATGATTCATAACATGACCTCAAGTATTTATTATATGTTTGGGTACACTCACACACACACACAAACACACACATGGCACATTGTTGGAATCTCTAACAATGGCGTCTAGGCGAGGACTTATTAATACAAACTCGGTGTGACTAATACAACAATTTGTCCGTTCTAGCGTATAACTCAAAGGGAGGAGGGGGAGGTAGGGGAAAGCTTGGGATGGGCTGACTCTCTTGCATCGGGATTTAAATAGTTATGACCTACTCGCGGGGCATGTATACTGAGGAGTGACGGAGCGATTTCGTCACGCGTTAAGTCGTGCGAATTAAATTTGCCTCGGTTAGTGAATTAACTCAACCGCCCACGAAATGTGCGATACATTAATTTATTCCTTTTAATACATATATTAGATTCAATTGGGTTGATGGATTAGTCCATATTTTGTAGAATTTATTAATGCATTAGACAGCTGTTGTCTCGGCGTTGATATCAGGAAATTTTGTTGACTCGGAATGTTTTTTTATTCATGAATGAGATCAAGACATAATTCTTTCGTTATTGTGGGGGAGATTGATTTTAATTACTTTGCATACTGTTGAAAATTTTTGGCCGAAATTTTCGATGAAGAAAGTACTGGAAACTATTTATTTAAAGTATTTCATGAAAATGAATTTTGAAAAAACAAGAGAATTCAAGTGAGGGAATTATGGAATTCTATGAAACTTCCAGTGAAATTTTCTTCTTTTTCTCTTCTAAATCGGATTCAATATTGCTCTTTAAAAAATTACTACTAAATTAGCCATGAAATTTTAATTTCTTCCTGATACTCTATTTAAACATTCTACAATCACTCTAATGTGAACTAAATTCACTAAATAAAATCAGTAAAATATAAACTCAAATTCCCTCACATGTTTTATTCAAGTTCTTCAAATTTTTCTTCACGTTAAAAATATACACAATTTAGCGATACACTCCCAAAAATTAGAGCCGAGAATGATGACTTCTCTAAAAATAAGTACTAAAATCACAGAAAATTATTAACAATCGCCTCAATAATTGAATTTCACAATGGCAAATCCCTAACAATTGACGATGAATTCCCAAAAATCAGCGGCATATCCCTGAAAATGAAAAACTTTAATCTCTCCGTAATTATTTCGGACTAATGATTTACCGATGAGAAATTCAATCAAGCCTCTCTCTCATATAAAGGCCTTAGTGTCCGAGATAGACGTGTGACGCGTTATATGGGGGTTTAGACCAGCAGACTGTACTAACTGTAATCAGAGCTTGGGCGTTCTACCGTGTTTCTCGGATATAGGCTTGCAAGTTGGGGGTATATCCCCCGAACGCCAGATACCATGGGGCTCGGTGTCGCAGCTAACGACGGAGAGGGGTTCCGAGTAGTGCCAAGAGCCAGAGAGAGTGTCCTCTCGTTCCGTGTCCCTCACCCACTGGTCACACAAGAGGGAAACTGCGAGATTTTGGCTAGTGTGGGCAAGCAAGACAGAATCCAGTGGGGTGCATTGGCCGGGGGGCGGCGGAGGGGGGGGGGAGCGATCAGGAAAATGAGGGAGAGTGGATGAAGGTGTATTGCCAACACCCTGGCTACATCGTCATCCCAATCCACCACTCGTCCACCCTCCTTCTCGGACCTCTTCACTCGTTGTCTCGTTGGTGGCCTCACCGCATCTACCCACAAACCCACCCTCTCCGTATCCTTGTACCCCGCGTGGACGTTAATCCTCTTAAGTGTTAAGTGGCGCGCCTAAATATCAATCACGGCCACGTATATCAAACCCCTCACTCGTCCCCTTTCCCCCTTCCTCACGAAATTGTGTATACGGAGTGCGGACCCAAGGCAATAGAACGTGTAGGTGTGAGGACAGGCCAGCCTGTCTCATCGAGCTGAATACACAATTCATTTATACGTTATTTCGAATTTGTGAGAAATAGTTACGGATATTGATGTTGTTATTGATTTTTTTGGATTAGTGCCTCTCTAATTGGTATAATTGATTTTTTTGGGAATGTAGAGGTTGTTCAGCTGTTTGTCAGGATGTTTAAGAGTTGGTTCGTGATAATTAGTGTGGGTATGATTCAGCTCGGTGACAGCTCGGAAAATTCATAAAACTGTGGAAAATTGAATTTTTTTTAAAATTACGATATTTTTGGAAGTAGCTTATGAATACTGTCAGGAAAAAATCGAAAGTTTATGGAAAATTAGCAGTAGATTTCAAGAGAATGACTAATTAAGGAGGAGGGTTCATTAAATTTTAATTTTCAGTGAAAATTCAATGGAATTTCATTGCAAAACATGAATATTCAGTTCCAAATTATGCAGAATTTTCAATAAACAAACGAATTAAGAATATATTTCCTTGAATTTTATTTTTTTATTAATTTCCATGGAATAATTTAGATGACATTTATAATTCCCATTAATTTTTTCATCAAATCGTGAATTTTTAATGACAAAAGTTATTGAAATTCCAACGGGCACCAGAAATTTAAACCAAAAATGTTTAGCAGTGCACAATGAAGTTTTCTCATCATAAATAGATGTTGCACAAAAATTGACAAAGTGTTTTCAAGAGAATGGCTAATTAGGAAGGCGGAAGAATAAAATGTCAAATTTCAATGAAGATTCACTGAAATTCCACTGCAGAATATGAATATTCAGCTCCAAATTATGCAGAATTTCCAATAAATAACCAATTCAAGAATTTATTTACTTGAATTTTCTTTTGTTTTATTAATGTCCATGGAATAATTTAACTAACATTTATAATTCCCATTGGTTTGTTCATCAAATCGTGAATTTTTAATAGTAAAACTCATTGAAATTCCAACGAGTGCCAAAAATTTCAACCAAAAATGTTCAACACTGAACAATGAATTTGTCAGAGTCATCACAACCTGATTCATATTCAGAGTCTCACGACAAATCAATTTCCCGTAAAAACAAATAACGCGTTCAAAAATCCATTCAATCTAATTTTCCCTCTCCAAAAGAAACTTCAAAAATGAATAATCTTCTCCGAATTAAATCTCCCAATCACCAGCGCTATCCCTCCAGAAGATACAATTCTCCAGCAAATTCTCGTTCCTGATTACCACTATTCGAGAGGCAATTTAGTCTGTCGTCTAAAGGCAAGTAACATAATCGTCGGCAGCCGATAGCGTGGCTCGATAGAGCGATACTAAATGCAAAAGCCGTGAGTGAGGTGGAGAAACAAAAGGAGAGGGGGACGTAGAATGGAGAATATACCCTTGTAGAGGATCTGCACAGAGTGAAGGTTGAGTGTTAGATTGGGTGACAGAGGGTAGACTCTCGCTGGGAGTAAGGAGCCAAGAGGCTGTGGGGGGTTTATAACCTCCAGTCTATCCCTTTCTCTCACACATACGCGCGATAGCGGGGCGGGGAGGGGC
>NW_021680349.1:2746729-2780159 GCF_001412515.2 Diachasma alloeum
GGGGGGGGGGGGGGCTCTATGCTAGTTTCTGTGCTACCTACATCCTCCTGTATCCAACGTTAACCCCCAACCACCTCCCTGGGCAATGTGAATTCCGTGAACTAATAACTATTCCTCGATACATGTATATTGTCAAGTGTATGCACGTCAGAATTATTTGCTGGGGGGCCATGTGTTTTGGGGATAATTCATAATTTCATTCAATTGCGTGTTGATGAAAGGAATGTAACGGGTCACGACTTTCTTGGAGTTTTTCGGACGAGATTATGTGTTTTTTTTGGGAATTCTTTGAAAATTATGGAACAAATGGGGATGAATTTTCAATGTTGCAGAGTTGGAATTAATTTTAAATTCAATTGTTGATCAAATTTTTTAATTCATCTTGGAAGTTCAAACAAATTGAGTATTTAATGTTGAGTGATTAACGATATTTAATAATATTTAATAATAATAATGGTGATGATGATAATAATAATAATTCAATCGCCGATTTCTTATTTCTATTTGATTTTATTTTTATTTTTCATTTTTGAAATTGTTTGACAATTATGTAACAAATGCATTTGAATTTCCAATTTCGCAAATTTGAAGTCAATTTTCGATAAAATTGTACACTGAGTTTTTCATTCATTTTGAAATTAAAAAAAGAAAATTATTGAGGGATTATGGATTTGGACTTTTCAATTTCATTGAATAATCCATAACTCAATATATATGAAATTGTATATAGACAAGTATATGTACGTCAGAATTATTGTGTTTGGAAATGATTCATAATTCAATTCAATTGCTGCGAATAAACGAAATGTCAACCAGGTCGCGCTTTTGTTTCTGGTTTTTTCGTATCATATTTGATGGGGGCGGGGAGGGAGGGATTTTTTATTTTTAGGTAGAGGAAAGTATATTCAAACGTAATGGCGGAGTCAAATAGAGGAACGGGGGAGGATTTAATATTTAAGCATCGCGGAATTTCATTCGTGAAATGTTAATTGTCTCGTCCTCGTTTTCCAGTCTCCTTACTCCCCTGGCTTACCTCCTTTTGTGATGGATGTCTAGACTCGATATACATTTTCAAATATTATTTTCATTGTTTTTAGGCAGAAATAGATTCGAGTCTTGGAATTTGTGGGAGGGGGGGAATTTTTTATAGAAGTTCATCCCTTCTATTCTCCGTTATTCATTACGGATTGGAAATTCGGTTGAAATTTCACGGAAATTTGATCCTAGTTATCGCGATGGAAGATTGATGCATTAGAATGGCGCATCAAGAATTATTTCGCGATTATTTTGGAATTCGTCTACTACTTTTGATTTAGCACCGAAATACCCCTGAGGTTGTGTAATGAAATAGGGGAAAAAGGAGATATGAGTGAAGTAAACGACTATCGTGAGGTGAGAAGACACTTGCATATTTCTTAAACGTCAACTCTTCACACGAGAATAGAAATCTTTCACCCCCAATTCACGATTTAATGAATCAAGTCCCGACAATTATAACGGCTTAAACTAATTAACAGCGGAATCATTTACGTTGCTTCGTCTGACGGCGAAAATTTGGTACTCACCGCATGTGCATACCAAAGGGGGGTAATATGACTTGGTATTATTCAAATGACAGTCATAATAGAAATGTTTATTGCTCGACTGGGCGATCTATTCAAATCGAACGCAATAATTTGAGAGGTTCAATTTGGAAATTAATCAATAGTTGTAGATTAATTTTCAATGCTATGAATGTGAATTGTTGATCAAATTTCTTACTTATATTGAAAAATTGAGAAAATTTCAATTAAAATTGTCGTGAGCACCTGAAAATTACAATTGCATTGATGTTCCAGAAATTAATCGTTTTGTAAATAACAATATATATAATGGAATACCATTGTTCAGAGGAAATGTCAAGAATAATTTTTAAACAGTGTATAATAACATTAGATCTGAATCAAAATGATGAATATGAATTCAATTCTAGATTGAATTTCTGCTTTATTTTGAAAATTCAACAAAATTGAATTTGTTGAACGATGATGAATATTTCAATTTTGAGTGTTCACAATATAAAAAATCTCACTGATATTCTAAGGATTCACTGTTTTGTCAATAACAAAACTGAAATATCATTAAAATATAATTTAAATTGGTCGCTCAAATTTGTCCAGATTTTTCATTGGAAAGGTCAAGAGTTATATTTCAACAGTGTATAACAACATTAGATCCACACCAAAATTATGAATAGGAATTTAATATAAGATGATCTTGAAAAATAAAAAATTGAACTTTTCTGCGTTGACCAGTCATGAATATTTCAATTGCATCTTAAATTCTCACAGTATTCAATCATTTTAATTGTGTTAAAGACACGAAAACTATAATTTCAATGATATTGCAACAATTAACCGTCTTGTCAATAATAATATATAATGAAATATGGAAATTAGTCGCTTAAATATGTGAAGATTGTTCACTAGAAATGTCAACAGTAGTTTTCCAACGGCGTATAACAACACTAGATCCACACCAAAATCTCGGATAAAAAAAAAAATCACGAGTTTAGTTTTCCAACTGGCCTGACTATATTCTCCTCTTTTCCACTCGTATTTTTTCATCCTAACAGTGCGAAAATCCAGAAAAAGTGCTGGTCCTATTTCAGCTCGCAGTTCCTCCGTGAAATCCCCCCAATTGAGTTGCAGTGTTACCTACCATTTTCAGCACACTGCAATTTTCGTATGAAATGCAAAAACCAATGAAAATTTATTGACGTACGGGAGTCTAGAGGGAGACAGTTTTTGAAAAAAAACTCAAAAACTATTGGGTCGATTCGAACGATTTGCATGTGTTGGATTTTTTATGACGATTCGCATATTTGATCCATTCTGGAGGAAATCACGTTTTTCAGGGGTTTGGGTTTTACATGAAGTTTTTTCGTCGTTGGATAGGAAAATTGAATGATGAATATTGCAAATGGACGTTTAAGCATTTGGAAATTCCCAATATTTCCTTCGATTTTCGTATTTTATAATCAATAATTCAGTAAGAAATTTTATAATTCAAGAAGAAATTCCTTAATTCGCGTTTTTATTCAGACCAAGTGAATACTTTATAAATACAATAAAATGTTTTTTGATTCCAACGAAGTTAGAACCAAGATAATTTAGTCAGTAATTCCTCATTTGTAGGGAATGAATCGTTGATTTCATTTCAATAACGGCCTCATTTAGAATGAATAAATTATTTATCTCAAATAATTGTAACGATTCCCATTGAAATAATTATATGACGTTATCAATTTTCAACTGTTTTCATCTGCCAATTCCGACATGGGGCTCACTAGACCTGTAAATCTTTTGTTTTTTATATATATATCAACATAAAAAATTACCAGTGACGTTAGCGTGTTGACTATATAAAATAACAGTCGAATAGTGCAATTCTATTGGCTGAAATTCGGATGGAAAAAATTCTCAGCGATATTTCACTAGAATTCAGACCCTTTTTTTCTGTGTGTAATTTAAAAATCATTTCCAACTCAGAATCCTACTAATATATTTCCAAATCTAATTCTTCGTTCTGTATTAACCTTCGTTTGATCCCCCAGCGTTTGAAATTTTCCCCGTATATCGAATCACCATGTAGAAATTCTCTATTACCCAGAGTCTTCGTCTAATAGCCAGTTCTGGAGGAAGGAGGGTATGAGGACACAAGATAGGGAAGAATGGGGGGGCACTGGGTCCGTTGAAAATGGTTTTGAGTCCTCGCCCAGTCGTTGGACCCGACCTCCCGAACAGTCAGGGAGGGGAAACTCTACGATCGCCTCTTTGTACCTTAAATTTCATTATCGTTGCTATCTTTGTACTCCAGGACCGTAACATAATGCTGTTATCGTTGAGGCATGCCCGACTGAATAACGTCACTAACATTTGAGTTTCTGCATACGGCGGGTATGGGGCGTCGCATTATATTGTCATAAGTGCAATAACTCAAAATGCCCATCATTTTTTCAATTTGAAGTGAGGGGATAACGAAATGCAAGAAGTAGGCAATAGTGCAATTTCAATCAAGTTCAACCCATACTGTTAAAAGAATTTGAAAGGAATCCGTTGAAAGTTCCAGGGAATTTGGCAATGAATACTCATTTTCACTTGAAAATCCAGATAAATCGGGGAATTTTCGTCTTCCTACCGCAAAAAAATTGGGACTTGATTGAAATTTTCGGAGAAACTCAAAATTCCATTGACTTTTTTGGCTTAAATCGAATTCACGGTCTTTTTAAAAAAATTTATTGAAATTTCCGGTAAGAGTCTTGGAAATTTTTAACATGTAACGTTTCCACTGAAATTTCACGGGATTTTTCATTGAAAATTCATAATTTTATGGAAAAATTTGGGCGAACTGTAAATTTCGGTTGAATTATCCCGGGAAAATTAGGAAAATTCAGGTAAATCGTAGAATTTCCGTCTTCCTGCCTCTAAAAAATGGCAACTTTACTTGAGTTTTTAGCGAAATTTGAAATTTCATTGATTTTTTCCGCTTACATCGAGTTCAAGGTCTTTTTCCGGAAAATTCAGCCAAATTTTTTCAACATTGCACACCCGGAAGAATCAACGAATTAGTAATTTCAAATAGAAAGTTTGATTTGATTTGAATTCATCATTTGAATCAAATCAAACTTTCTATTAGAATCAAATAAACGCTCACACGTTGATAAATTCGTTCTCATCGACATCCACGCGATGATTTCACGTCTAATCGATAAGTCTTCATTTGGGTCAGGGAAACATTCGTTTGTATTTAAAAAATAATTTATTTGATGTCAATGGAAATGCATATAAAAACAAGTGAATTTGAATAAACGTTTTATTATGAGCTATTGGAACAAATCCATTCATTTCATTCGAATAAAATTTATTTATTCAAATGAAAATAAATCCATTTATTTTCATTCCAATAAAAATCGTTTGCCAATCATGTCCCCTTTCCTAATCGTTCTTAACAATTTCAAGGTTTTTTGCTTGAAATTTCATAAGTAACTTAATAACACTGCAGATGCATTAGCAACATTCCATTTGAAGACAATAAATGACACGACTAAATTTCGCAAACAATTGCATAACCCAATACTAGTGTTTTTGCATCACTTGAAATGTTCATCACGTGCTCATTAAAAAAAAGCATAAAAAATACCCTCTTCGATAGAAATTTTTTGAAATTTCATGGAAGATATGATAGTAATTCTCATGAGAGTGACAAATGGTTATGAAATTTCAAGTTTTACGTAGAATTCAAGGGAACTCATGAGTTTTCAGTGGGAGTGAGATGGAAATTTCAAAACTTGATTGAATTTTCAGTGGACCATGAACAAAATGACCTGAAATTTCCATTTTTCCCTGAATTTTCCTGATTTTTCTGAACTTTTACAGTAATTGACCTGAAAAATAAAATATTTTATTGATTTTCAGATCATTCGAACCGAAAATCAACGGAATATGTCATTTTTCAAAGACAAGATGTCCTAAAATTTCAGTGGACCTCTCACACGATAAAAATTTCCGTGGATTTGGCACGGAAAATTCAGCCAAAAATTTTCAACATTCCCCCAAAATTTTCGTCACCCTTCAATTTTTTTCCGCGCCATAAATAGAATCGCAAAAAAATTCAGTAATTTTCCCAATAACATATTCATTTCTTGCCGTTCGCAATAGGCGTCTGGGGGCGGTGTCTTTGGAAGGCGGAGCTTCCCCTCATCGGGTTTTGTACGACGATGCTTTACACGTAGAAGTGGGGAAACCGGCCGCTCACGTCCAGTCACTTCTCCGTCCTCGTCTCTCTCACACAGCTCTGTTTACGAGGCGCGCGCGCGGCTTCTTTCGCGCTATCTCCCCCACTCTCGCTCCCCCTCACCCCCTCCACCCTCCCCCCTTCCCCGGAACATTATGATCGCCTTCCAGCGACGATATCTCGGGTAACCACGCGCGCGGTACCCTCTCAGTCGCGACGCGCTCGTCACGCGCTGCACATCGGTGCTGTCCACGTCGCCCTCGTGTTCGGTTTACTAAACTTTTTTCCATTCCATTTATTTCCATTGGCCAGTCGTAATTTTTATTAATTCACCAAGGATAATCCCTCAACAACGTAATAATCGAATTCAATCGCACGAGGGTGATAGCGAGTCGATAAAAATCGCGATGATAATTCCAACAATCAACTTCGATTGAAAAGAAATAATCAACAAAACAAAACGATAAAATAAACGGTATTAATCGGTGTTAAATAAACTCCAAGGTGACTTAGGTGTTATTTATTATTTCTCATTGCGTATCAGAGACAAGTGCGACTGTTTTCAAATAACATTATTCATTCGTGTGATGTGCTGGATTGGTGCTGTGGGATGACAATGTCACGTGCTATTCTCATTCTCGACCCATCGACCATTGAATATTTAATTCCAACGAGATAAATAACAATTCTAAAAACTATTGATAAATAATCATCGTCAATTATGGACAATTACGGAGGCGCAAACTACATCGAGATTACTGTGAATTTGTGTTTACAGATGAGCGAGTCAAGGTGGTGAATCCCAAGTGCTTGGATATTGTGTGAAAGAACAATAAAAAGACTAAATTAATTTTGCGACAGAGGTGTTACTAAAAGCCGCAAAAACGGAGGAATCAGAGGAATTCAAGATGACGCAGCAGAGCGGCGCCGGTTCACCCCAGCAGTTCTGTTTGCGGTGGAACAATTATCAGACAAATTTAACCAATGTCTTTGATCAATTGCTCCAGAGTGAGTCATTCGTCGACGTGACCCTCGCTTGCGACGGCCACTCGGTGAAAGCTCACAAGATGGTACTGTCAGCATGCTCGCCGTACTTTCAGGCCCTATTCTTTGAGAATCCGTGCACCCACCCTATTGTCATAATGAAGGACATCAAGTGGCCAGAATTGAAGGCAGCTGTTGAATTCATGTACAAGGGTGAGATTAACGTGTCGCAGGAGCAGATTGGGCCTTTGCTGAAGGTGGCTGAATGCCTGAAAATTCGAGGTCTTGCGGATGTCAACAGTGAGCAGGAGCTCGTCTCCCGGCCAAGTATGCTTGACAATATAGCATCATTGGCAAGTGGTTCACAGAATCGGAAGAAACGTCGCAGAGTGTCCGGCGATCGTTCACCAAGTGTCAACAGTCCTGATCAGAACTCCTGCATAATTGACGATCAGGAAGTCATTGGACTGCCCGATGTTCACAATCTCGTTGCATCATCAACACCAAGATCCATTGGTTCACCATCATCAGCGCCAAGTATCTCAGTAACACCGCAAATTAATCTTCAGGAGCTTCCTGTCTCGTTGCCATTACCACCACCACCAACATCAAGCCAAAGCGCTCACTCTGTTGGACACCACGTGACTAGCCACGTGACATCTGGTGGTCATCCCAGTGTCAATCATCTTGGACAGCATGTCCAGGGATTGACGGTGCAGCAGCATCAGGCACAGGCACAACAGGCCGCTGCTGCGGCGCAGCATCAGGCACAGCAGGCACAGCAGCAGGCTGCTGCTGCACAGCATCATCAACAGGCGGTTGGTAATCAGTCGACGCCGGTTGATGATTTGGAGATTAAACCCGGAATTGCGGAGATGATTCGGGAGGAGGAAAGGGTGAGTACTGTTGCTAATTTCAATTGTTTACAAATTTGTCCTTCTGCGGATGATTTTGCTGTCGGCACAGCAATTCTAGGGGTCACAGGATGGGGGGAAGAATCTCCATTGCATTGCATTCTCCAGTATTTCGATATTTCGAATGTTTGAGGCGTTCCCTTTAGGGCGACCATTATGGAAGGTTCTGAACACGAAGGGAACATAAAAATAATGTATCGTCAACTGTTAGTTATTTTTTTCAATCTTTAAAAAGGATTGAATTACACTAGTTAGCATTCGTGAAATTTGGCTGCATACTGCAGTCGTTCGTCCGCGTTTCCTCAAATTGAGGAATGTGTTAATAATGGTTGATAAAACCTAATTTCAGTATTAGTTATTGAAAAAGAAGAATGCATCAAACTTAGAACATAGTCAAGTCTTTACCTAATACCGAAGGATGTTCTAACATGAGATGTTAACAAAGTAGTCCTTCGAATCGTTTTGCTGTCATCACATCAATTCTAGGGGTCACAGGATGGAACATTTTGAATGTTCAAGGCATTGCTCATTAGGGCGACGTTTATGAAAAGTTGTGAAGACGAACGGGACATAAAAATAATATATCTTCCACTATTAGTTATTCTTTTCAATCTTAAAAAACGGAATTACACTCTGCAGAAGAGAACATTGATCATTAGCATTCTTCACGAGGATGAGGGGTTAAATTTGGCTGTGCACCGCAGTCGTTCGTCCTCTCTTTTCCTCAAATTGTGGAATATGTTAATAATAATCAATAAAAATTATTGGAAAAGAAAAATTCATTACTTAGAACATAATCAAGGCTTTACCTAGCGCCGATCGATGTTCAGGCACTTACAGAATCCAGAATGAACAATTTTAACATTAGAAGTAAAAATATTGAACATTCTGCATAACCTCAAGACCAAAACAAACAATTCGAAGCCTAACTCCATCAATTTCTATGGATTCTTTGTTTTCACTTGTTGGTTTCAAAGATGACGCTGAAACTAGCGAAAGATTCGACAGCAGAAGATCTATTTTAGGCGAATCTAGGGGTGTACAAATGTTTTTATGTAATGTATAAACTCTTTCGTACTTGAAAAACATTTGTACATATGATTGTTTGACTCTCCTACACTTAAATATCCCCTAAATCGAATTTTCCACTGACGAATGTTCTGTTAGTTTCAGCTTCATGTTTCAAAGTTAAAAGTAAAGGTGTGAATCTTGCTCTTGGGTTCAGTATAAATTGAAGCTATCGATCAAAGGGGCAACACCATGCTACAGGCATGAAACGATAGGTGTACAAACTGACGGTTCATCTGCATGCGTTGAGGACACAATGCATCTACACAGCATCCACAATACCCTGAAATGAACGAACGAGAAACAGAAAGAATGTGCGTTTGAGGGTGGGGTGGGAGCGAAAAATTCAATCTTCCCTCGCATTATCCTTTTTGGCAATAACGCCATAGTGTATCTGGGGGGGTGGCATCTCGTTCGTCTGTCTGTCTTTCTCGATGCCCAGGGAATTCAGAGACGTGTAACTGTGGAGGTGGCATGGGACAAGGGCGAAACAAGAGACAAACCCATATATTTGGGGGCGAGAGGGAGGGAGGGGGAGGGTTAAATGTGTATGTTGGGGTACGAGGGGTGGAAAGAAAGGGTTGCAGAACAGTAAATCCTCAATCGTTGTAACCGAACAGGCCATCCATCCTGATACACCGGATGTGACTACATATTTCCTTCGTTCCGTTTAAATTAGTTCTTTCTTTCTCTTCCTTTCTTTTTCATTTTTTTTTTTTTCGTTGAATCTGCAGTCTTGATTGTGTTTTCGAGTCCATATCGCGGATGAAATGCCGGACCGTATGGCTCGGGGGGATACGAGTGAAAATTCAGCAGTAAAAGTCTTATCTCGCAGGCAATGAGTCAAAACTCGTGGAGAATAAAAACATACGAGAGCTGTGCGGGATGCGGGCAGATTGAAGCACTTGATCTATCCATATCCCTATATTTTTGGGGGAATTTTATTGAATGGGGGAGTTTGTAGAAATTGGTGATTCAGAGGTGACGTCATTTGAGTCGTTCTTTTTCAATGATCAGTAGAGGTTTAGTAATGAGTGTAGTGTTCGGGCTTCGGGAGGGGACGACAATGTCTGGAAGGACGTCAGGATGAAATTGGTACCCTTGCGACAGGCCGAGCATTTTTATTATCCACCTTTTCTCCTATTTTCTGATGGTGATGATCGGTTACACATTCAACACTCGAATCTTTTCTCTCTTCCTCGTATTAGGAGGTACTCCGGTCTATTTTTGAGGTCCCTGTGCTTCTTTTGGAGGGTGTAATAGTATGTTGTTTAAATATTTCGGTAATGGGCTTTACCGGGAAGAGGTTAACAATTTAATAGCAATTCTTGTTAGCGAAGTATTAGTCGTAAGATTGAAATTTAGTTGGCGGAATGAAGATTGAATCGTTGGGGTACATTGAATTTGAGTTAGGCTTTCCAAGTATCTTTTTTGTCATTCCGGCCCTAGGCAGAGATTCACGGACGCGGAGCGAAACGTACTGTGTAGAGTCAAACTGAGATTTCAATAATAATAATAATTCTTAAAGTGCTGAAAGTACTCCAAAGTGTTTTTTTTTCCATAATCTAGTAGTAATTTTTAATAATTGCAATTTTTTAATTATTTCATCAATCTTCTTTTAAAAGTAAACTTTCTAATTTGTTTTCATATTTTTAAAATGGTTTCTAATGGTTCAATATCAATACGCAAAGTTTAAATAATAAAACCATTGTAAAATGTCCGGAAATTGAGGGTCAAATGGGGCTCAAATGATAGCTTTTTTCGATTTTCGCCTCTTTAGATGCAGCATTTCATTGGAGAAAAAATGGTCAAAGTACTTGGATATCCTTAAGCGATACAGACATAAAATTTCACAAATTACTCAATTTTATTGAACACAAATACAATTTGAATTTCCAATTAATTGAAAATTGAGAACAATCGAAATTTCAATGAATTATTTTCGTTGAATTCGCGAAGGACACACGGCATAATAAATTATTATTTCATTCTTCAGTCCACCTCACACATTCACACAATGAATCTTGACCCACTTTTAGCTCCGTAGATTTTCAACTATTCGCTAGAACAAACGTATGTGTGTATACATTGAAAACCCGTGTACACTGAAACGAAAATTTCCCCGTTATCTCACAACACCTCTCCAAACGTGCTAATTCGTCGGAGGGGTATTTAATTGCATTTGTACGACGTAGTGACACTGTCTGGGATGCGCCCGTTAAATATATATAATTTAAATTTGCATTAAAATCGGTAAATATGACAAATTACGTTTGGAATACGAATAAAGAGTGTCTGGAGGAGACATTAAGTTTAATGAATACTGAATGGACATAAAAATTACAGTTTCAGTGTATTTTTTCCCCCTATTTTTTATGGCCATTCGCGATATTTCTATAATCAACTGAAATTACTCGGACGTCAAAAATTTTATTGCCATTGCAAATGAATTATCTTTTTTTTCTCTCTCTCTCTCTGATAAAATCGTTCTTTTGCATGGGAAATAGTCTGGAGAATTCATTAGTTACGTTGACTCGTCAATAAAAGATGGCACATCAATACAAATTGTTCAAAATTTATCCTTCCAACATTGAAATCGATCGATGTAATGCTTCCGCGAGCGGAAACTCGATACCCGAAGGGAATTGGCCGAGGTCACTTAGCGAGTCTTCGGTCCCTGACTGTGTCCGACCCTTTTACCAACGGCCAGGGGCAGGAGGGGGAGCGGCCGCGCACGATAAAAGATGCAAACCCGTCGGAAGCAACTGGGAACATGGGGGGAGGGCATTCGTTTCGCAAGGAGAATCGGTAAAAAATTCAGTAAACGACAGTCAAAAGGACTTTTGATCGGCCTGCGTGGTACGTGTGGGGAGGGGCGCAGGGGTGGGGGGCAGATTCGAAGAGGGAATCCCTGGCTGTGTGTGCGGTGTAATTCCAAAAACCATAACGCGCTCACGCAAAGAATCAGGGATGTCCGAGGTCAGTACCCAGTTGACCAGAGCGAGCATCATGGCACGCGACGTATTATCGTTGTGTATCATTCGCTCAGAAGTTTGGATTTGCTGGGGGAAGCCGGGGGGAGTTAATTTGTTTTCATGTTACAATGTCAAATGTTGTTTGAATATATTGGATTTCATGGAACGAAATAGTATTCAAAAATCAATCTCTACGCAACTCGACACATCTCAGTGTCACCCTGTAAACTGTGTTTATATTACGGGGCGAGCGCATGGCAGGTGACTACGAATCTTCAGAACAAAACATAGAATAAAGAACAAAGGGAAAACACGTTCCATGTGGCCCGATGTAGTAGCCCTCATTTTGCTGAAGTCAGTGACAGAATACCAATGCACAGAGTTTTTATCCCAAATCTATCTATAATTTTCAATAGAATAAACTAATCTCGGTAATTATTTTTATTTATCTCCTGGTGGAAATAAATATTCAATTCATTCAGCTAGAATTTTTCAAGTTTTTCCGAAATAATTCAATTTATCTGGATTGGTAATTGAATTCAAGTAAATATGCACGGGAATTGGATTAGAATTTTAGTTGGGCGGACGAGAATCAAACGGATGTTATTAAATTCGGATGAATTTCAATTGGAGAACTATTTTTTTCAGTTTTTCTTTGAGAGACACATAAAATGGATACAAGGGAGCGTTGCATGAATTTCTAAAGCTTTTATTTGAAGAAAAAAACAGGCGGAATTAGGTGCTTAACGTTGCAATGTCAAACGTCATTGAATAAAATAATCTCGTCATTATTTTTCTTTCATCCTCCACGGACGGAAATAAATGTTCATCTCATTCAAATAGAATTTTCAACTTTATCTGGAATAATTCAATTTATTTGGATTGAAACTTGAATTCAACTAAATACGAGAATTCACGGCAGTTAAATCGAAATTTATTTGAGGAGACGAGAGAAAAACCGATATAATTGAGTTCGGATGAATTTTAATTGGATAACAATTCTTTTAGTTTTTCCCGGGGAGTCACATGAAATGGAAGCGAAGGATCGTTGTATGAAGTTCCAAAGTTGTTATTTGAAAGGGAAAAACAGGCGGAATTAGTTTCTTAACGTTGCAATGTCAAGTGCCATTTGAATAAAATAATCTCGTCACTATTTTCCTTTCATCCTCGCCGGACGGAAATAAATGTTCATCTCATTCAAATAGAATTTTCAATTTTATCCAGACTAATTCAATTTATTTTGATTGAATTCAACTAAATATTCATGGGAGTTAAATCAGAATTTTATTTGGGGAAACGATCTGTTGTTAGGCTTTTCCAGAGAGTCATATGAAATGGAAACAACAGACCTTTAAAAGGGGAAAACAGGCAGAATTGGTGTTTTAAGATTGCAATGTCTAGTGTCATTTGAATAAAATGATCTCGTCACTATTTTTCTTCCATCCCCCACGGACAGAAATAAATATTCATCTCACTCAAATAGAATTTTTAACTCTATCCAGAATAATTCAATTTATTTGGATTGAAAATTGAATTCAACTAAATATTCACGGAAGTTGAAACAGAATTTTATTTGGGTCGACGAGAAAACAAAACGGATATAATTGAATTCTGACGAATTTTAATTGGAGAACTATGTTTTTAGTTTATCCCAGACGGGCACGTAAAATAGGAAAAAGGACCGTTGTATGAAGGCGGAATTAGTTTTTTAATATTGCAGCGTCAAATATCATTTGAATAAAATAATCTTGTCAGTTCATCCCCCACAGCATCTAGATGGCAATAAATATTCACCTCAACTCATTTTATTCATTCAATTTATTTGGATTGATAATTGAATTCAACTAAATATTCACGTGAATTAAATCAGAATTTTATTTAGGTAGACGAGAGAGAAAAACGAATATAATTAAATTCGGATGAATTTTAATTGGAGAACTATTTTTTTTTGTTTCTCCCTGGAAGTCACATGAAATAGTGGAAAGGGGGAGGACGTTGATTGCAACATTCAACAAGACCTAATTAAAATGATTTCCAGTGAATGCCGATTGAAAAAAAAATATATCACCAGCATTGACGAATGTATTTATGCTTCATTTTTTTTCCGTTGAATTGTGATGGATTTTCGGATTTTTCCATTTGCAAAAGTCGCGTTTCAGTGGATAAAACCTCTCATGGTAAATCAGAAATTATCTCATCCACTGCCTTTTCCCATCGAGTCACGCATAAATACAGTGCCCCGCAGTGTCGTTGAATCCAAGCTTTTGCGCTCTATCCACTGCGTTGTGAGGAGGAATGATGCGTTTTACTCCGGGATATTCTCTCTCTTACTCCCGTGTTTTGGCGCATCCCGAAAGCCAGGAACGCCGCGTAGATGTATAATACGTTAGCCGTACGTGACGCTGGAACTTGATGGACGGATGACCAGACCATTCCGCAGATTGCTCCGCTCTCGATCCCACCGGAAGGAGATTTATACCTCCCGTCGTTATCTGTCGCTCGCGCCAACGTTCGCGGGAGTTACCCCCCTCCCCCTTCTGTCTATCCCCCACCCCCAGTGTGCCCGCACTGTCCTAATGTTCTCGGGTTCAAACCCTTGGCCAATAACCGATCGAAGCGGGCTTTTGGTTTATTCATTCATTCGATTTAGAGAAACAACTGAAATTATTATTTTTTTAATTCAAGGTGAAAAGAAAATTCGATGAATTGATCTTGAATTTAATTCAAATTCACAACTGTGAAAATTCATATTCTGTTGGAAAAAATTGAAATTTCGTGGACAGTGCTGTTGTAATTTTCTGGATATTAAATGCGATTTAGAGGGGGGAAAATAATGAAATTTCGAGTTACACTGGAAATTCAATGAAATTCCAGGGGCGTAAACCAATCAAAATTATTGGAAATTGTGGAAATTCAGGGAATTGTCGTTCTGAATTTTTGATCATAAAGAGTTTGATCTTGAGTTAAATTTACAACATTGAAACTTCAAATGTGGCTCTTGTACTGTCAGATGTAACTGAGTTCAGTAGTAATTCTCGCGAAAAATCGTAAACCTTCCAATTGTTTAAGCTGAAGAAGACGAGAATTTCCCAAATTACTTGAAATTTTGGTCAGAACATGAATATTCAGTACAAATAACGCAGATTTTTCAATGAATTGAAAATTCGAGAATATATTTACCTGAATTTTCCAGCTTTTAATCCATTCTTATGGAATAATTCGACTGAAATTTGCAGCATCCATTGATTTCTTCATTAAATTGTTAATTTTCAATGACGAAATTCCCTGAATTTTTTTGGGACTGCCACTTCATGAAAATTTTCAAGAACTTAAATTTCCAAAAATTGCAAAAAATTTCCGTAAAAAATTTCAATAAAATAAATTTCGATTTTTTTCAACACATGGCATTTGTAACCCATCGAATTCGCACTAAAGTGGCGAGGGGCGGGAGGGGGTATGGCCGAAAAGGGGGCTCGATATCCCACCGAGCGTAGCGTCCGGACAAATTAGATTCGGTGACTGTCACAAAAACGCTCGGGATGATATGAAAGTCGAACCTATACCCGGTTGCACCGATAGAAATTAAATTCGAGAATATTCGATTATGATTCTACCCCCCCACCCCCTCTCCTACCATCCCCCCCTTCCATTCCTCTTGTCAATAAAAATCCCCGAGTCACCGGACTCCAATCGCGATGAATTTTTTTTTACTCTTTTTTTTTGTAAATTGGAATCTCATCGCTACAAAATTTTATTATAAATCCGATGTGGAATATGATGAAGTAGGCGAATTGCCGTGATAATTTTGCAGGGGGTGGGACGGGAGGGAAGAATGAAAATGACGAGCCCAGGGGAGTGCAGTAATTTGCATGGGCAAATTGAGGAAAAAAAATCAATATTTGTTTTCATTTTTGTTTTGAGAAGATGTGGGATAAATTTGCATCAGAAAAATCATAAATTCAATCAATAACATAATTTTGAAATTTCCAGTACACTTTTATTTTTTCTGAAACATCGACCGTTCCGAAAAATATCTTGAAATAATATCTGATACGCGACTAGTCGTCTAAATTAACACGAGAAAAATTATAAATTCAATTAATAACATAATTTCACAATTCCCAGTAACAATTTTCTTTTCAATTAAGCAGACACTTTTATTTTTTCTGAAACATGGACTGTTCTGCAAAAATTCTTAAAATAATTTCTGATACTTCGGTGGTGTTCAGCTGTGAGAAAAGTTAAATGCGAGTAAGTACGTACCTGGCACGCGATACTGAAATATTCTACCCTCCCAAAACATGAGGAAGGTTGGAAAAATAAGAAGAAAAAGGTTACATTGTAAAGTTGCATTCGATGCTTTTCAGTTAAAAGATTCGACTGATTTGAGAACAAGGGGAAGACGAAGACTATGTATGTGGGGTTTATAAAGCTCTGAGTGAAACGTAACAAGAAGATGAAACGACGTTACATTACGTCCGACGTATCAACAGAGTACAGTAGTAGATGGCGGCCCATTGTCTGGACTACGAATTAATCTCAGGATCGATATTGCTAGTTTTCTGCGTTTATATATACAAAACTATATACGTATGTATTATTTTATGTGTACAACGGGATGACTCGCGAAAAATAAATCGCAGCCAATGCTCGTGTATTCCCCATACTCCCTCAATAGTAATATATCTCGGGAAAAGTTCTCATTCTTCGTCTGAGAGGAAGAAACCAATTGAAAAATGTCTTCTAAAATTTATCGTTACTGAATTTTATTATTTTCTTCGATTGTATTTCATCTCCACATTTATGTGTCTTCGGAAAATTTCGATAGTAAAAATGAAATTCAACAAAATTTACTGTTGAGAACATTCCTTTTAAGATTAGAGCATTATGAAAATTCACATTTTTCGAATGTAAATAATTTGAGAGGTAAAGTGAAGTTGCCGGATGTTTTTTTAAAAGAAAAAAATCCGAGAAAAGAATGTCACTCACTCAAAAAACTAGAAAAATAAAAAACAAGATTTAAGTTATAAAATAACTTGAGAATAACAGAATAAAATTCCTACCTTTTTTCCATTTCCACGGTATTTTCGCAAGCTTCAAAATGAGACCTGATTCATCCAAATGGTATCACTTGCAGTTTCATTAAATAATTTTCTTCAACATTAACATTGTCCTCTCCGTGAAAATGACGAATAAATGCAATTGCCCCAACAAAATCTAATACCAGAAATTGCTGTCACGATTTCCAGCGACAAAAGTCGAAGACGAGATGAACAGAAAAAGAATACGAAATTAAGGGAACTGACACTCAAGAAAATAATATCAGTGATCCAAAAAACTACAAGAATAGCAAAGAAACTATTTAAATGATAAAATAACTTGAGAATGTAAAATTTCTAGATTTTTCAAATTTCCACTATATTTTCTCCAGCTTTAACAGCCAAATCGTATCATTTATAATTTTGTTCAACATTAAAATTGTCCTCCCTCTCCAAATGACGAATATAATCCAATTGCCCCAACAAAATCCAGTACAAGAAAATTTCTCTATCGATTACCAGTGATAAAAGTCCAAGACGAGATGAACAAAAAAAAGAGTACGAAAATAAGGGAACTGACGCCCGAGAAAAGGGTGGTGGATTGCATTAACCGAGATTGCTGACGATAAAATGAAAATAATGCAAAACGACGGGGGGAAGTGGAGTATTGAAGCGTGGGAAGGAGAGAAGCTTCGCGGGGGTTGAAATTAGTGATGGGGGGGGCGGGGAGGGGTTGAAATAGAAGCGGAAAAAAAAGTTGAGGAGAGAGAGGTGGATAAAGGCGACGAAAAACAGATGAAGATAAAGTGCACAAGGAGAATAACGAGGAGTGGGGGTAAAGTAGGTTCTTGTGAGGGTGGAAGGGGGTGAGAAAGAGGCGCCTCGGTGTGCCTCAGACCCTCTCTGTTGCTCATCGAGGCTGAACTACGGGTGTAAACGCCGCAGACACTGGGCGCCATTCGTGGGAGTGAGAGCAAGACGAGGGAAGAGGCAATGAGAAAATCCGGGGAGAGGTTGAAGATAGAAAGGGAAACGGGTGGGATAGGCGCCAGGAGTCGTTGGTAATTGCATTAAAACTTGTTCTGTGCAAAAACAGAACCCTCCCTCGAAAACGTGTTTCCGTTTCGTAGTACTCATAGTAGGTATTAACAGACAAAATGAAAAATATGGGTAGTTTTCGGTGTGAAGGGAATTCATTTGGATTTAAAAAAATGTATTGAGGATATGCTGAGATGAAAATGGTTGATAGTTTTTTTTATGTAGGAAATTCATTCAATCAACTCCGTGAATTCGGGATAATTCAGTGGAAAAATGGACTGCTGTCTTAAATTAAGACACTTTTGTCGTTTTTTAAGACTTGTGTCCCCAAATTTTAGGCATTTGTAGTCCCGATTGAGACGTTGAGACGTGCATTCTGGACATTCTATGTGGCTTACTCGGGAATTTTTTGTTTTGAACTTACGATGTCTCATTTGTTTTTGCAAATACGAAATTTCATGGAAAATATGGCAGTAATTCTCATGAGTGACTTTGAATCCGATTCAGGGGAAGAATGTTTATGGAATTTCAAGTTTTATGTAAAAGTCATGGAAATTTATGGGTTTTCAGTGGGAGTGAGATGGAAATTACATTACTTTATTAAATTTTTAATAGAATATGAATATTCAGAAACAAAATGACACGAATATTTAATTTTTCCCTGAATTTTCCAGATTTTTCGGTATTTTCTCGAAATAATTGAACAAAAAATCAATGGAATATTTAATTTTTCAATGAAAAGATTGCCTGATATTTCAGTAAAAATTAAATATGATAAAAATTTCCGGGATTTAACACGGAATGTTCAAACGAAAATTCTTAACAGTGCATGTGGCAGGAAAAAAGCCAATCATTTTTTCACTGATAATTTTGGTTACGCTAAAAATAGGGTTCATGAATCAGAATTTGCACGGAATTAGAGAAATAAGGTTAAAAGAACTTTTCTAATCAAAAATTCCGATGAAAAATATTGTCCCTTAAAATAATATTCAAGATTTTTTTCCCCTTCTGATCTTGCAATGATACTATGTTTGAATTCGCTCGACAATTTCCCCCAATAAATTCTGAACATCAACAACAAATTGTAACAAATTGAAAGAAAATGAGTGTCACCAAAAACATCTTATTTTAAGTCACTCAAAACCTCTTGAAGCCACTAGTTTTCCCAGTATTATCAGATATATCTCTACACTGAAGCCTCCTATTCTCCATTCTATCAACTCCCGATACATATCCCCCGGAATCGAAACTCCATGAATAAGTAAATCGAAAAGTAATCGAATCAAAGTTTTCTGTGCAAAAATTTTTCGTGTTTACGTGGGTATAAGAGAGGCAGTTCGGTGCATTAACGTTTCATTGCCTTTCTCCCCTCTTCCTCTCTCTCTCTCTCTCTCCCAACTTGATGCCCACCCTTCTGCTCTTTTTGCCCATACACACGACGCATCGATCGTTACGGAACTTTGGACGGGCGCTCGTCGAGTGTCTGATGAGGAGAACCTCCACGGAGGAGAGAGAGAGCTGAAGCGAGAGGAAAGAAGAGGCCGAAGAAAGTGCATGAAGGATGGTTGGGAGAAGAAGACAGCGCGATGGGCAACTCGCATCCAACGGAGATGAAAATAATGCAGGGGGGCAGAGCGGCGCGGGGGGAAAGGGGGGGGTCGAAGAGTGGGAGAAAGAGTAAGTTGACTCTGCATTATTTAAACGGCGTCCTAGCACCCGTAACACGTGTTCTTTTGAAGTCTCTCGCACCCTTCAAATATTCAGGCTGACGTCACCGCCGTCATATTCCCTCTCTGTTCATTTTTTTTCTCCTCTCTCTGGTCTCCTTTGTCGTTTTCTTCGTTTCTTTTTTTAATGTCTCGTTGGCCACCCTGCTGCCGATAGCCCGTCTGTGCTCATCTGGACTTCTCACCTGAGTATCGATATCCTTATTGATAGGTTTTTAGGTTACCGGAGACTTGTCTCCCGGAAAATTGTTCCCTAAAAAAATTTTCCCCGAAACAGTGCTCACCGTATTATTTCACGTACTTTATTTTCATTTTTATTTTATGCTTGATTTGTTCACGGGAAATCGTTTTCTGGAAAGTTGATCCCCGGAAAACAGAAATTTCTCAAAAAAATTGTGACAAATAGCCCCAAAATGAAGAAAAACTTTATTGAAAAAATTAACAATTATATATGAACGTAAAACTTCAAAGTCGCAGACATTATAACAGCAAATACAAGAATCTGTGAATATCCACTGTTAGACATTTTTGGAAATTTAATGGAAAATATGATAGTAATTCTCATAAGAGTGACATTGAATGAGATTTAAGGGAAAAACGGTTATGAAATTTCTAGTTTTAAGTGGCAGTGAGATGAGAATTTCACAACTTGATTGAATTTTCAGTGAAGCATGAATTTTCAATTTTTCCCTGAAATTTCCTGATTTTTCTGAATTTTCATACAATAATTGAACTGAAAAATCAAGTATTCTATACATTTTTAGATCATTCGTACAGGAAATCAATGGAATAATTGATTTTTCAATGACAAGATCGCCTGAAATTTGAGTGGAACTTGAACATGATAAAAATTTCCGGAATTTGGCACGAAAAATTGAGACGAAAATTTTTAACAGTGCAGGTCAAAATTGAATTGAACAACGTCCACTTGTTAAACATAAATCAAACAAACAAAATGAGAATGATTGGAAATTCAGAATGACAGAATGTTGGCAATGATTTCCAGATACTTATCAATATCGTTGCTAAAATAAAATAAAGTATGACAAATATGGGGAACGATGTTCCTGGGAACAGATTTTTAAACTCTAAAATCGCAGGACAAGAGATAATTATTCTCAGCTGATGCTGAACTAATAAAAATAAACGAAACATCAGTGATTTGTTGGTGCGAATATATCATAGCGTTTATAACACTCGAACATATAAATACACTGGGTTAAAACTTGCGTCACGTATATCTCCGAGGTATACCGAGTATAGAGGAAGGCAAACCAAGTCCTTTATTATTTAACACTCGAGAGTCTCAAACGAAACGTCTGAATAGGCCATTCAGTGGATCTTTCTAAGGGAGCACCGTTAAGTTATTCTGTGGATATAATTGACGCTGGGTCACATAGCCCACAAGACGCTGCCTCGTGAGAGTTTGCACCGGGTATTTTATAAAGTCTTGACATCTTTTTATTGCGGGAGATATATTGAGGTGAGTGGAATAGGCGAATGGTCTTCACAACTCGGCAGAAATCGTTTTGAATTTGTTTTTTGGGGGAGATTTAAGCTGACTGAGAGATTCTTTGAACTACCTGGCCTTAAATTGAATTCACATTCCCAACATTGCGAAGTTGAATGCAGCTATCATTGAAATTCTGAAAAATTTTGAACAGTGCAGTTCTAAAATGGAAAAGAAATTCTCTCTTCTTGAAAAAAAAAACTCGAAAATTCGAGTAACTGTTTTTCTGAATTTTCAATCGATTTCAAATTCAGTTGAATGTGTTATTTAATTCTCATAATAACACGTATTCCTCAAATACGAGTTGAAACGAAGTTCTGAAATTCAACAATAAATATTGAAAGAAGACGGTCAAAGTACTTGAATAACCTCAAGTGAAATTTGAATGGCTTCTTTACCAAAACTTCAATAACAATTTGAATATCAGCTGGACAAATGATAAAACTGTTTGAATTCCACAGTAATTCACTAAATTATCGCCTTCAATTCCCTGTTTATCAGAAATTTTAACAATGAATTTGAAAATTCATGAATACATCCATTCCAATTGTGCCAACCTTTGATATTTCATCACATCCGTCCATTATCATTGAAAAAACATCCACCAATGAAGTATTATCGATCGACAGAACGTGGATATTATAATTTATCCTTGTATTCAAATTCTCAACATTGAGACTTCAAATGCCGCTGCACGGAGAAAAATTTTCTAACAAAAAAATTATGTGCTAACACATGAAAATTCTCCAAACAAATGATAATGTCCCAAATAAATTTTCCAGTGCTGCACAATAATTTTTCTGTTGCTAGCACATAAATTTTTCTAGAAAACTTCTCTGCGTATTGCATTCATAAATAAAAAATCCAACAGTGCAGTTCTTAAACGAAGAAATTCTCTTTTTGATTACTCAATTATTTTCTATTTTTTGAATGTATTCTTCGTCTCTATCTCAGCCGAGCTTGCACACTCACTTGGGAAAAGTTGGGTGCTATGTGAGAGCTGAAGTGGACCACTCGAGAAGCGCCTCTACACCCGCGAATAATGCACAGAGACTCATTTGCTTTAGCCTGTTACAAACGAGTATAAGTCTCTAGTTCCAACGCCTCTCGCACATATTTTTCTTTTTCATATTTATGAACATCTGATAGTTCTCAATTCTTCGAATTATTGAGTTGTTATTCCCATTCAATTCAATTCGATTTACATTTCTTTGCTTCATTAAGAAATAGGGAGGGGGGACACTTGGGAAATTTCCTATTGCGAATGCTTATTATTATAAATTGCTGATCAGTTTATTCGTCATTAGCAATTCAAATGTTAATTTGAAAAATGAAAAAAAAAAAATTTGCAAGTATTGAATGAACACTTAATGATGCAATATTTTTTCGCAATTGTCTCGTTTAGTCATTAAGAAAACATCATTAAGAGTGTCACAAAAAGATCTACTAGTTTTATGTTTATATTTCTCGTATGATGGTTACAAGGTGCGTCCTCATTATTATATTTCTCGGGTCTTTTTGTTGCCTCTCCTCGCTTTATTATTCTTCACGATGAAGAAAAAAAATCTACTTTGTGCTGAGAACAATTAGATTAAATTTATTCTGAATAAATGACGTGGTTTTTCCAACAATCACGCGCCATCCACGTGTCTCTGTTTCGCTCCGGTCATTATGTTTTCTCTCTTTAGCACATTCATGGGCAGGGGAACGAGTTTTTTTTCAGTTTTTTTTTTGGTTGGATCATAATTTTATTTCAATATAATTATATTTCTTCCCCGGTGATCAATGTATTCATGAGCTTCGAGTCGCTTTTCTCGGGTTATACACGTGAGTGAGCATGATACAAGGATAAATTATAATATCCATATTCTATCGATCGATAATACTTCGTTGGTGGATGTTTTTTCAATGATAATGGACGGATGTGATGAAATATCAAAAGCTGTCACAATTGGAATGAATGTAATCAGGAATTTTTTGATTAATTGTGGAGGTTTTTGATGGATTGGCAATTGAAGATCCACACGGAGAGAAATTTCAGTGCCTGCAACTGGAAATTTTATTGAGTCGCACGTGAATTTTTTCAGAAATCCCTAGAAATTTCACCTTAACAGCACTAGAATTTTTTACAGCCGGTGGATTGAATTTCTCTCCGTGCAGATGATATTCAAATTTTAATTGGAGTTTTGTTAGAGAATCCATTGACATTTTATTCATTAAATATTCATGAAATACTTCATGAGTAGTGCCATGGGGATTTTTATGCGTGGGGTTGGCCAGTCCCCGCCTTCTGTTCGGACGCCAACTTCACACGAGTAAAAAACCCTTGACATGACACTCGTTCTGAAATATATTATAACCTGAACTTTCCGGAATTCTATTCCTTTTCATAGAGCAATTGCACTCAAATTAACACTTTCCACTGATATTTTCATTTTAAATTGTCAATTTTTTGTTGAAATATACAACAATAATTAATTAAATTATCAAGAGTGACGTGGTTGGTATAAATGAGAGAGTGGATGCTTGGGAGGTCTTTACGACTCTCTGAAGCTCGAAAAAAAGTTGCCAACTTGACCAAAGTACTTGAACATCCTTAAACGTTCGATGCAACTGTAACTTGACCGGAATTCCAGCCAAGAATTTTCAGCAGCGGATAAAATTTGAATCAAAATCGCCCCATCACTCTGCAGACTCGACGTAACCCCCCGAGAAACTCGAAAAAAAAATCTAAAAATAGAGAAGAAAATGATTTCTTTATCTTGCTCAAACCCAACCGGACTGAAAGAGTATGGAATAGTCTAGTGTGTGTATGTACGGTCGTTTTGTCGTTGGCAATGTGCTGGCACACAGTACGACGCTTAGTCCGCTGCGGTGCGGTGCTTCTTAAATATTAACGACTTAATTATCCGGCGCTCATTAATAATCCAGGGACTGGGGAGGGTGGTATAGGAGGTTTTCGCGTAGGTGAAGCGGTAAGGGGGGCAATAGTCCACGAGAAGAGGGGCGAAAAGACGGGGGAGGGGGCAGAGGGGGTCGGTTAGAGAGCGACGCGACGCCGGGGCATCATCCATATAACTCCTCCACTAAGAGCCCATACCCCGAGGACGGAGAACTGCATGGGGAAGAGGGAAAAGCAGGCGCGCGCGCTCACTTACCCAGGGCTATGGCTTGTGAATTACGGTAGAACACCCGGTATGTAATATAAACCGAGAGGGAGCATTGAGGATACGCCCCATACTCCATGCGACACTATCCACCTGCAAAACCCCACTTGAAAATTCACAATTGAATTTTATTTTTTTTTAAATGGGAAAAAGTGCCTTTGCCAGGGTTCGATCTATTGTTTCGGGTTTTTTTAAAATGTTTTTAATTTGAAGCATTTCGGGATGTTTTTGAATGGCTGACTTATTTTGAGCTCCATTGTCGAGATTTTTTTATTTACTGGAGGAAAAGAATGGATTTTCAGCGGTTGGATATAGGGAAAGAGGTTTTTTGGTAAATATTTCGGGGATAAATGTTCTGTATTGTTGTTTGAACTACGCTGGTAACATTTTTTGGCTGGATATTTGTATAGCATTGTAGTTCCGCTGGAATTTCAGAGACTGTCGTCATTGTAAATTCAGAATTTTGTGGAAATATTCATGAAAACTGTCAATTTCGGTTCAATTATTCGATGAAAATTGATAGAATTTAAGAAAACTTTAGTAAATATACTTTGAATTTTTAATTGGTTGAAAATTGAGGGTAATTTGGTACCGAATATTCATGTTTTGATTGAAAATTCAAGGGAATTGGAAAATTGTCGTCTCAGTGTTGCTCAAAAATACAGAATTTCTTTACATTTTTAAAGAGATAAGATTTTTTTTTCATGATTTTTGTTCCCCTAAATCAAATATCAATCTCCTGTAAATTACTAGTCAATAGTCCATAAAATTTTAATTTTTTTTGTGATAGTGTATGGGTGGAATGCCCTCATAGCTTTGTAAATTTAATTTAATTTATCCTCTGGGCCATATGTGACTAATATTCGCTTTATTCTTCATTCAATCTTTTGTTTATACAATTCGTTGTCGTCCGCCATACGGTCGCCACGAAATAAGGATACGGAATAAACGAGTCTCACTCTGGATAACGTTACGAACTGATCTTGGACTGCATCAAGCGTACAGATTAATTTGTTAATGATATCTCACTCTGTGAACACCAAGAGTTATTGAATAAAACACATTTGCAATACAAAATAAATTGTATATTTCGATACGGGTGCAGAAAAGTAATTTTTGATGTGCGGGAGATTGATTTAAGGGGAAAAAATCAAAGGAATATCCAGTTTCTCTGGAAATTCATGTAAAGTTCAGTTTTTTATCTCCAAAACTACGAAAATTCCCGAATTTACATGAAATTGGGAATAAAAACGAATATTTAAGGCCAAATTCCCTTGGATTTTTGAGTAATTCCTTTAAAAATTTTGGAATTCCAGGATTTTTTAAAGGAATTCCCTTAAAATTCAGAGAATTCTCGAGTTCAATGAGGAATTTCTCTAAATGTTTCTGATTTTTTATCAATTTCTCCGGAACAATTAAACTGCAATTCACCAAATTATGAATTTTCAATCACAAAATTCCTTAAACTTTCAGTACAAATGTTGCTTGTTAGAAATATCCAAGACTTTCACGAATAATTTCAATGCAAAGTGAACATTGTTAATAACAGTGTCTTATTTGGCATATCACACAGATTATAATAATTAACATAAATCCATTTGGTGGTACATAATCGAGCGTTTGCCAACTGCATTTTGTTGTGCTGTCCCATGCGACTCGCTCCCCCGCGAAGTGCAAAAAGAGCGACCGAGAAAGATAATAAAATCCATTACAAGTGTGTCTGAGTTCGGCTCGCGACACTTCATCCACTGCCCCTCGAATTCCCATCACTGCGCAGGCGCCGGTGTCTTCCCGGTGTGAGACACCCACGTGGTCACACTTCAGTCTGAAGGGAATTTCATGAATTTTGAAGCTCAAGGAGTTCTGTTTCGTCGAGAAGGAATTTCAGGGCCATGACTTCGCGGACAACTTGAATTTCACTATTTTGTAGCTTATTCGTCCATGTTATCGACAACTCCTTCTTTACTTGTATGCAAGTAATTAAAAATAATTTACTTCAGCTGGAGGTAATGGTGATAATGGAAGGGGATAAGCACGAATAACGATAATACAATAATTTCCTTCAACTTTCCATGTCACTATGTGCATACAATGTTGCGAACTGGCATACATTGTTGATTAGTGAAGAAAAAAGACTAGCATAAAAATAAAAATATGGGTTTTATTATCTTCAAGTCTCGTCACACTTTCCACGGCCATTTCGCATGAATTAATTTTTTTCACAAAAAAAATTTGCTCTTTTTCATGGGCGTACAAAATTAAACACATTCTCTATTCACGAAGAGAAGAAATATTTTTTGATTTATGTTTAAATTCATGAAAGAGAGAATGAAGCGGAATATGAACCCACCTAGAATAGAATTTCGTAAGATAAATATTTGAATATGAAGAACGTACCCAGACATGAAAAACTTGTTCTCATTTTTTTCGCTCACTCAACTCCAACTCTCCTAACATAAATATTTAATAAAAAACTCAACGAGTGTTGGGAGCAGGAGAAAAAACTGTTTCACTTGTGTGAAAATTCATCGACAAAATTTTTTATAAAACTTCAATTTATTTTTCACTCAAAATTCCGTCGTAGCAACGACCAGAAAAGGAGATGAATAATTGTCAAGGAATCAGCAATAAACTCCGATAAAGGTAACTTCGCCTGAATTTTACTCCCAAGAGAAGGGAAAAATGTGTGTTACATACCATTCGACATATTTGCCTTGTAGGTATTGGCGATTCCTATTGTAAAAAGGAGAAAAGCAATCGATCTCGAAAATCTCGAATAAGCGTAAGCGTAAGACTGAAACCGAAGCGCCACTACGTGAGGAGATGAGAAGGCGCGTGCGCAGCACGCGCGGCCGATCTCGTTATTAAATGAAGAACATAAGATACAAAAAACTTCTTCTCATTTTTTACTCGCTCAACTCCAATTGTCCTAAAATAAATATTCAATAAAAAACTCCAGAAGCACGGGAAGCACGAAAAAAAATATTTCACTTGTATTAAAGTTTATCGAACAAAAATTTTGATGAAACTTTAATTCACTTTTCACTCAAAATTCCCCCGTGACAATGTCCAGCGAAAAAAGTGATGAATAATTGTCAATGAATTAGCAATAAACCCCGATAAAGGTCCCCCTGAATTTTACTCCCAAAACTCGTAAAATAAATTTTCCACGGTGAAAAAAAAATTCAATGCTATGAAACATTAACTAACAGTTATAAAATGAAATTTGAAAACAGTGGGAGGAGGGAAAAATGTGTGTTATATACCATCAATTCGTTGTAATTCTCCGATTGCTGGAGGGCTATCCCCCATTAATTCGACATATTTACCTTGCGTAGGTGTTGGCGAGCTATTAAACATATTTTGCTGCTCGCTTATTCAATATTTTCCAACGTGTTTTAACGCTTTCGCTTGTTATATACGCATGTATATCCAGTTGGTGGTTATACGCGTAGTGTTGTCTACTGGAATTTCGAGCGGTGGAGGGTTAATCGCTCGTGGATCAGACCATCACACGCATCCAGGATATATACCAAGTACCGACCTGTGATACAGCAAACCCCAACAGTATTTAAACAAATATATATAAATGCTGTATGACGTTTATATACATATTCAATGGGCGGCATCGAAATGCAAATAATCACGGATGACCTGGGAGCTACGCATGCAGACGTACCCGGAGAAATGCGTGCGGATGTGCTTTGCTGAATGCCGGGGGATAGATAGATTAGCGGTATAAAAGTACCAGCTGCTAGGGTTTTCATTCTATAAACGTGATACTCAGTGCAATGGGAATACAGTGGCAGATATGGCCGCTTTGCACCGAGTTATGATTTCCTGATTGAACTGGGTATTCATGCATCTGCCAGGCTTCTGTCTTCAACATTTGTGACATTTGGAAAACAAATTCATTGATAGAGATGAGAAATTACTGTTTGGTATTATGTAGAAGTCATTATTTCATCATTTTTTTACACTGTTGGAGACAAATTGATTAGTAATTTTCAGAGAAGAGATGTTGAATTGGATTCCGAGGGAAAAAATAGAGGAAAATCATCCGAATCAATTTTTTTTTTAATTTTGAACGAAATTTATTGCAAGAAAAATACACAAAAAATCATTTTCTTTCAATAGGCGATCGCCTGAGGGCCTTCAGTCCTTATCCAACTTATTTAAATGAATTGAATATTCAAGAATATATTCCCCTGAACTTTCCTGATTTCTGTTACCTTTCATGGAATAATTGAACTGAAGTTTAGAGGGTCGTGTGCAAATATACCCGGAGTAATGCGTGCGGATGTGCTTTGCTGAATGCCGGGGGATAGATAGATTAGCGTTATAAAAGAACCAGTGCTGGGGTTTTCATTCTATAGACGTGATACTCAGTGCAATGGGAATACATCGGCAGATATGACCGCTTTGCACCGAGTTATGATTTCCTGATTGAACTGGGTATTCATGCATCTGCCAGGCTTCTGCCTTTAACATTTGTGACATTTGAAAGCAAAATTCATTGATGGAGACCAGAAGTTACTGTTTGGTATTATATAGAAGTCATTATTTCATCATTTTTATTTACACTGTTGGGGGAAAATTGAAATTCCGTGGACAGTTGATTAGTAATTTTTAAGAGAGCGAGAGATATTGAAATGGATTTAGAGGGAAAAAATAATTAAATCGCAGGTTTCACTGAAAATTTAATGAAATTACAATTTTTGGAGCAGCAGGAAGATAAAAACGTCCGACTTACTAAATTAATTGAAAATTTAAGAATATACTCCCTTGAATTTTTCAAATTTCTTTTAATTTTCATACATGATTGAACTAAAATTTACAGTATCCATTGATTCTTCCATAAAATTTCAAGTTTCCACTGATGAAATTTCTTGAAGCTCCAGTGAAACTATAATCTTGTAAAAATTTCCAACAGAGCTACTAGAAATGTCAGCCAAAAATCGTCCATGAGTAAAATGACATAATAACTGTTAATTTGATCTAACTTTCATATATTAATTACACGTTTATGCCATTCAAAAAACAACATTCATTGACGGAAATGGAAAATTATACTCCAACATAAAATATAATTCATTCTTTCTTTATTTTGTTGTTGGAATAAGGGAAACTGGTTCTTAAGATGGATTCAATTCCCCGTATTAAATGCAACTTCAACTTTTAAAGACACCACTCACAGATTTAAATGCAATAATGCATGAAATTATTCTTCAGCATCATATAGACATCACTATTTCCTATTCGAGGAATATTACAATCTCAGTGGATTCAAATTGATTAGAGCTCCATGCAAATGCGTCATTGTGAGCGATAAACACATCGAGTTATGCAAAATTATTGAATGTGAGTAGGAATTTAACGAGTCGTGCATCGATAAAAATATGTTTTATTAAATTCAAATATTTAAACAAGTGTCAGAGAAGGAAGTCGAGAGACAGCTCTTAGCAGTGGAGTTACATAATGTTCATCCGCAAAAGACACACACGTTTCTCCGACGTGATATAATGTTGTGCAAAACATAACGTATTCAGCGTAAGCGTTAAGTAGCGTTAAGTGGGTCGAATTTACTCCAGCTTATTATTACTACTTTATATTCCATTGGTGGAGACGTTTTGTCGCTTTATAAATTTTCGTGACAGTGGAATTATCACCGATACTTGGCTCTCAATTTCATATCAATTTATACATTAAATTAGTACAGTTTAATGGGAGGATGTTGAATTTATGTCTTGAGATTTATTCGTGAATGCACTAGTGAAAATATTCTCACACGTTTGCATGTGCTAATGCAACATTTATATGCCAGCGAATCTGCAAACTGTGTGGCATAGGATGTGGCTTATTGGAGCAAATCTAGGTTATATTATTCCCGAGGATTGTATAGGAAGTAACCAAGTTGAAAAGTCGTGCTTGTAATTCTCCCCCGGTGCAATTTAATACCAACTCTCGATTGAAATCATTGAAATTCACACTGAATAATGGGACAAGCTATTTTCTCCACCCACATTTATAACTTCTTTATTTTTTCCCTCGAACGTCCGCGACCAGATGAATACGTCATATTAGGGTAAATATTTTATTTGAAACGTTTATTAACAACTGCTAGGAATTTTTCTGGGTCACTCGTCGCGAGTGATTTTTCATATCCTATAGGATATACCAGTCGAATCTGTCAAAACTAGGATCGACGGGTTTTATTTTTGAAAAGCCAAACGTCTCGTTTAACTCGTGATATATTTAAACTTGCCAATCTCAGTTGCTGGTAGGGATGAGTGGCATCAGTCACTTAGAAATAAAAGTTTGAAAAAAAAAACAGTAAACATTAAATTGTCACGAAAATACATCAATGTTTCTGACAAGTTTTTACCCACTTTGGGAGGAACAATTGGCAGGGGCGTGTGTGTGTTTTTTTTTATTTTCGTTGAGAGGAGAAAATGGTGGAGGTGAAAATATTTCTGTCGAGTGGCTTCAGGTATGCCGCAGTGTGTCAGAGTTAATGAATCAACCGGCAATTATTAAATTGGCCGACCAACCGCGTCAAACGTATGCGAGCTGGGCAATGAATTAACAAATAAACAGTGGGGATTGGGGGAGTGTATGAGTTTTCCGGTGTGTATGACTCATTTGTACACATTTGACACCTCATTTTCAATGATTTCGATGGAGTGATTTGTTGCAAATAAATTTAAGTGAAAAAATTCATCATTTTATTATCTGCTATGAGGAAATGGAAGAAATAATCTTACGTAATTCGATTTTTCACTCGTCACTATCGCGATGAAGAAAAAAAACGAACAATTAACATGAGTTCCAGCGGTGGATTTTGTTCATAACATTCATTAATAAAAATAAGGAAAAATAAACGACCAATGGCCAGGGAGAGGTGGAACAAACCTGCTTGTCACGTAAATTAATTTTTTTTTCCGCGTAAAAATCATTAATGAATAATGATTTACGCAATTGTTAATTAATATCGTAGTGTTCCGGTACGCAAAACAATTTAGAAATCGACTTCGTACAGTGGATCGTAAATCAAAGCTCGTACGATTAAATGCGACATAATTCAACGATTAAAGGTTTTTTTTAAGGAGAAAAAAAAACGTTGCACACAGGTTACTATTACGAATACAACAACTCCTCCGTATTTTCCCTCTTCCCCTCCCTTGGGCTCCTATAATTCAGTCGCGAGATTAAACTATCGCTCGTATAATAAACCCACGTGCTCCACATAGTGAAACAATAAAATTTCATATCACTCCGTACGAAACTGCAATTTTCAACAATAATCATCATTAAATATTTTCTTGTTTTTTTTTTTTTTTCAATTAAAGAAACAGTCTAAGTAGTTCACTTCTCCCCATTGAATCTCCCCATTTTTGTCCTCGTATTCTCTATAAACATAAGCAACAGCCTCCAAATGTAAACACAAAGGGAAGTCAGTCGGGATACAACTTCTATATATATTTCTTTTTTTTTCTTTATTTCCATTCTTTTAGTTTTTATTCTCTTCTTATTTCAAATGTACACATATACAAACACATATCCATCATCAAATAGTTTTTAACGTGTGTGAACAGTGCGCTCGCTCAGCCGCGTTCATTATGATTCGTGTATTTATATAAGGTCTAAAAATATGCCGCTATGCCGGCGGGCTCCACCCGGTATTTCATCTGAGAATAATATTTTAATGTACATACGTCCCTCCTCTACCCCCTCGTCGTCCTCCTTCGTCTTTTCCTTTCTCATCCTCGTCTCCCACCTCTTTCACAGTTCAAGAACTGTGTATCCTCTTCATCGTGGAAACTATTTTTTTTCTCTTTGTTTACAACAGTTTGTGAACACTTGTGAGTGATTAAATTTTTTTTTGTGAATGGGGAAGGGTGTGGATGAATGCTTTTGATAAAAAAATTACTCGTTTAGGTTGGATTATATGTGGTGATAATAACTTCATTGTCTTGTCGTTCTCTATTTTTTATGCTTCCGCTGCAACGACTTCAACACTCAATTGTGCGTCTTTTCTTCGATAATCGTTGTTTTTTTCATCATTTTTTACTCAGTTGTGTGTCTTTTCCTCAATGAGAATTTTTTTTCTAATGAGAAAATGGGAAACACTGGAATTGTTTTTACAGTTTGGTGCAGACCACACTATAGATTCAACCATTTTCAATCATTAAATTTGCCAATTACATTGCGTGGGAAAATTGAAAAAAATCAGGATTGTCCAGCGTCATTCAAATTATGTTTTGCACACAATTAATTATTGAAATAAATTATTGAAATTGTCTAAACTTTCTGAAACCTTATTTTTTAGGCTTGAAACCGATTTCTGATAAAATTCTGGACATGAATAAATTTGTTATGATTCCGAACAAATGATTTTTATGGAAATTTATAGAAAAGGCTCGTAATTTTCAAAAATGGCAATTTTTTAATTATTTCACCAATTTTATACCAAAATTAAACTTTCTAATTTTATTTCAAAATTTTTAAAAGGTTTTCTAACGGTTCAATATCGAGATTTAAATTCAGACCTGCAATGTTTAAATAATAAAATCATTGTAAAATACCCGGAAGCTTAGGGTCAAATGGGGCTCGAATAAAATTTTTGATGTTTGACTATAAAAATAGAAAAGCATTTCACTGGAGAAAAAATATGAAAAATACTTGGATATTCCTTAATTATTTACAAACACTAGGAAATTAAGAGATGAAATATTATCTGAGTCTTTCAAAATTTCCACACTGCATAGTTATCATTAAAGAAATACAGTACTAGACACTATTCGACAACAATTGAAATTTCATAGATAGTTGACTAATAATTTTCAGGAGAGTGACATTCAATTCGTTTTGGGAGACAAAAATCACGGAATTTAAAATAACATACCCTTTTTTCAATATATTTTTAATCCAACTTATCGGAATAGATCGATAACAGAAACCGCTTCACCAATCTTTTTAATTGAAAAGAAAAAAATGATAATGTTTTCCAGTAAATTATCATAGTAATTTTTTTTTTTTTTTTTTTTTTTTTTTTTTTTTTTTTTTTTTTTTTTAGGTGAANAGCATGTGGATGAAAACTTCTTTGTAAAAAATACTCCTCATTCACTCTCTATTACATGTATCAATACAAACTTCATTGTCTACTTATCCTCGACTCCATGCGCTTTCTCTATTTCAATGTTTCCTCTGATCCCCCCCCCCCCCAACACTCA
>NW_021680349.1:2780237-2798110 GCF_001412515.2 Diachasma alloeum
AACACTCAGCTGTATGTCTTTTCTTCTTCAGCAGGCACCGAGCCTGCACATATCGCTCCCCGTTTCCACCCATTCGGCACCTTTGTGCCTTGGCGCGCACAATTTTTCTTTTTAATTTTTTTTAATGTTTTCCCTATGAATGCACGAGCGCGCTCCGTTTGCTTGTCGAGATATCCCGTCCGCCCGTTCGTGCTTTCCAACCATGCAAAAAGTCATATTCGATGCAATTTTTTACTGTTTGATCCTGTGCCATTTTTTTTGCCTCTCTGTTTTCAGTTTTGACGGTTTTTTTTTTCATCAATATTTTTCTTTTAACTGTTATGTACCTTTTATTATGAAAATTTTTATCGACAGAATGACCATAGGGTGAGCTCATAACGAGTGTCACAGTAATCGTAACGAATATAGTCACTCGGGGGCGGGCGACGGCGACGGCGGGGGGGGGGGGGNTCGGGGGCAGGCGACGGCGGGGGGGGGGGATATATAATGTGGACTAAAGTGATAAATTTTTATGCTTCGTATTTCATTTTGAGATACAGCGAGACTGGATGATATAAAAGTACGTTCGTTCGTGTTTTACAACTTAAGGGGTGAAGAAGAGGGGGCGGGGAGGGGCGAAAGGTAAAACAGACTAGGGGGAGAAGAGGGGAGGTACAACGTTAAAAGAGACGAAAGGAATGAAAGAGCGCAAAAAAATAATAATAAAAAAAGTAGAAATAAAAACAAATGAAAAAACATAAACGAGTTAAGAACAATATAAAATTTTATAATGCCCGTACTTTCACGGTGCGCATGCGTGTATTAATATATATCGTATGGAAGGCTGTGGAGCTGGGGGTATTAATGCTTAGCCTTTTAATAAATCTTATTTTCCCCCGGTGGTATGAAATACGATAATAATAATTTACAACATAAACTATAAAATCCCATGCGCTGAGGCTACGACTTGGAGCTACGACTTTGGTATTAAAACGTCTCAAAATGCACGTATACACTGAAAGGAGGGGGGGGGGGATAATATAAATGTGCGCTTGCGCTACGGACATTTGTTGTATAGTTTTGACGCGCGCTTTTAAGCGCATGCATGTGTGGGTCGCCCGGCCGATACGTGTATGACTGTAATATAACTGCTTATGCCTACGCACACGTTGCACTGCCGCCCCCCCCCAGCCCCCCAGCCCACCCCCCTTTATGATATTTCTCCCTCTTCTGCTTCTTCTTCTCCATCAGACCCGTCGACTCGTTCGTCTCAAACGTCTTTAAATAAACTTTTATTTATACGACGAGGAGAGATGGATATGGTCGACTCGACGCTCGGCAGATGCTTGATGGATACGAATTGCAGAGTGAAGGCACAACGAAATACCTGGTTTAATGCAACTGGGGGGAGATTTATATTTTGATGGGTGCATTGTGCGGGTGATGCGGAGAGACCATTTTAGGGTTATTTACGGGTAATTAACGGTGGGATTATGTACAGCTGGGGGAGGGGATGGAGGAAAATTTTATTGAATATAGCGAGTGTCAGGGAAAGTGGTAGTTGGAATAAACAGGGTTTTGTGCGGTTTTTTTGAGGCTTGTGTTTCCAAGTTTGAGCCATTTTTGGTTTCTAATATTAGGGATTGTTTGTTAAATTTATAATGTTTCATTTTATTTGTTTTTCCAAGTACTTCATTAATTTCTTCTCTTCGGTCTTCGGAAACCCTAAATGATAATAATTGTCAATGGAGTTCATTTAACGTCATGTGTAGCATACGCGGTAAAAAATATATCTGAATTGAGTATAAAATATACTTGATTCAAGGCCGGGTTGTGGTTGCAGTTGACACTAGTTTTTAAAATGATATCTTATGACCTAACCCATTGCTTTCTCTCTCTGCACCCCACTTATCAGATCCGATCAATTAGCCCCTTATGTATAGATATTCCAAATTTTTATTTTTTTCCTCATTGAAGTAGTTTGGAAGAAAATTGCGAGCTAATAGAAAACATTTGCTAGTTAGTACTTTTTTTAAAATAAATTTTTGAAAAATCACCCCTGAAAAAAAAGGCGTTATCCCCCCTATTTCATTATTTCCAAAAAAATTTATCACCAATCAGTAGCAAATTGTTTGAAGATTTTTGCGAGTTAAGAAAAAATCGTCAATGCACTCCTATTATTATGTAAATTAACAATTTCAACTGAAAACCAGAGTTGATGACCAGAATTTGTAGCAGAGATGTCAGGCAAGATATGAATGTTTTTTTGGGCTCAAACGAAAGAGCGGGTCGAGAAATGGCGTGCTAGGACCTCTAAAGATGGTGTTGAACCAGGGGAGACTCCTAGAACCCACTGGAAAATGTTGTCACAATTGCGCTTTTCAATTGAAAACAGACATCATCTTTAGAGAGATTTGTCATCTTTAAAGACTTCTGCACGCCATTTCTCGACCCGCTCTTTCATTTGAGCCAAAAAAAACATTCATATCTTGTCTGACATCTCTGCTACAAACTCTGGTCATCAACTCTGGTTTTCAGTTGAAATTGGAATTGTTAATTTACACAATAATAGGAGTGCATTGACGATTTTTTCTTAACTCGCAAAAATCTTCAAACAATTTGCTACCGATTGGTGATAAAATTTTTTGGAAATAATGAAATAGGGGGGATAACGCCTTTTTTTTCAGGGGTGATTTTTCAAAAATTTATTTTTAAAAAAGTACTAACTAGCAAATGTTTTTTATTAGCTCGCAATTTTCTTCAAAACTACTTCAATGAGGAAAAAAATAAAAATTTGGAATATCTATACATGAGGGGCTAATTGATCGGATCTCACTTATCGCCGTTCTGTAGTGGGTGCGTGCGCCACCGTGCGTCTCTTATGGCGCACTAAACTTTGACAGACTCCCCACTCCTCTCACACCGACACTATTCGCCCGTTCGTGAAGCAAAAGCTTAAAGTACCTCTACCCTTACGGTAAATTCCAAGATTATGGAAAACTGCCAAAAATTGCAGAAAATTCGATTAGATTCAGAATTCCAAATTTTTTCTGAATTTAATTATCATTTTGGTTTTTCAAAGAAGAAATGTTTAAAAATCAGGATTTAACTCATTGTCTTATGTGAAAATCAATATTTCCATGGTAATCAAAGATTAAAATCTGATTTTTTTTTTGATTAGATGTGAAAAAATCAATAATTTTTTTGACACCTCATAAAAAATAATCAACCGTTTTGCAAACAAGTTTTATTATTTATTTATAAGAGGGAAATGTTTGAAAAAATATCAATATTTTGCGAAATTTAATTTAGATAATACTGACTGTGTATGAATTTTTTCAAATTTTTTCCATGCAATTTAGTTGAAAAATTAAAAAACTGAAAATATCCAAAAGTATAGCGTAGCCCGGGCGAAGGGTAGAGCTACTTTAATGATGCGATTTGAATAAGTCAAGTTTCATTTTACAGCCGCAAATGAAAGAAAATAGTGTATTTCAAGTCGAGCGCCATGGGGTTTTTTACTAGTGCGGAGTTGGCGTCCGAGCCGAAGGCGAGGACTGCCAACCGCACGACTACAAAAACCCCACCGCACTAATCATGAACGATATTTTTCCGCACTGATTTCCACTTTTACGAGTTTGGGGAACTGCCCACGCGGAAAAAAATCTAGTGCTTCAATTCACTCTGCCGATTGCCAGCCATCAGCGATGAGAAGAAGTTCATTTTATAAACCCTGAATGAAAGTCATGTCAAGGTCAAGAAATGCATGACAAAACGAAGCTGCAGATGGGAGAAAATGACCGGAGAAAATCACTGATGATCACGGGGCTCCCCTCAATACCCATGCAGCCATCATAAACACTTACAATTCATCGGTCGCTGCATGTACATCGCATTGGAAACACCCCGCGAGAGCGCGCGTCACCCAGCATTATCCACACATACGCGTATGTTTCTATCCTCCTCGGGTTTATTTACCCATTTTTATTTCTCTTTTCTTCTCTCGCTGTTCCTCTTTCTCACTCGCATATGTGAGCGGAGGGGGGAAAACGACGCCTTTGTGCCACGTCGCAGAATAAATAACGTGGAAGGTAAAGAATGCCGCGGGAGATATTATACCACGACGAACTATGCGCGCTGCCCCGATGGAAGTAGGCCACCATTACAATATTTTATTACAAGGCACTAACGTACAATCTAACGTGCTCGTATGCATTCGTAATGAATGTATATGAATCGCGTCGAACCTCACTCGCGGCCCGCCTCCTGTCGGTTTTTTTTTGCGGGATATAGCCCGGGGGGTGGTCGATGGGTGGCGGAAGGATGCATGGGGGTGGCTCTTTCGGCGGGGTTGAATCATGTCCTTGTTGGATTTCAAGGAATGAAATCTTGTCCAAAAATTCAGTAGCGAAGTGGTCAAACGGTTCCAGTCGATTTTAACTAATGACCAGTTTTCAATGAATATCTCGAAATCTAAGGGAGATAGCAAAATTTTTCTCATAACCTTTTTAGTAGCACGCAATTCGATCTACGAAAAAGGTTATTATGAAAATTTCGCTATCTCCCTTAGATTCGGAAATATTTCTGGAAAACTCAAGTAAAGACTAAATCGAATTAAGGGGTAACAGAATGCCGCCAATTGGTCAAATTTTTGAACAAATTTCCTGTTGAAAGTTATCGATATTTTTACAAATCAGAGCACATTAATCTCCAGGAAGCGATGATGAAGATCAATGTGCTTTGGGTTAAAAAAATATTAATAAATTTGAGCAGGAAATTTGTTTGAAAATTTCAATGAAACTGTGGTCTTCTGTTACCCATTAAACCGTTTCGCCATTTCGCTACTGAATTATTCTCTATAATATGGCGCAGTTCAGGAAACAATCTTAAAACTGTTTAAACTGAGTTTGGCCTGTATCAAACGTTTATTTGATGGCGGGCGACTCCAAGCGGTATGAAATATCAAAATATGGAATGAAGAATAAAGAGAAGAGTAGTCATTAGAGCCCCGGAGTAGTGGTCCTTTCGTTATTGTTGTTATCCGAGAGACGGAGGTGGAATCACATCGAGGTGCTTCTTCCAAATGCGATTGAATAAAGAATTAAAATTTTATTAATCTACTGTGTCAATATTGACTATTACCCATAATTTCCACTAGTCCTCTGATGGACATTTGTTTTTCTTTCATTACGACCGCATTGCCAAATTGGCCAAGAGAGGCCAAATACAAACTACGCTTGTCGCATTCTAGGTTTATTTATTTTTTATTCACTCTTTGATTTAAGGGGAGACGGAACCCCTTTGTCTACATCAAATCTTAAAATTGTGTTTTCTCCTACAATTATTAATTTCTATCTATGAAATTACTTTATCGACTTGATTATCACATTGTTGAGTCAATGAAGTACGTTAATGAATAAAAGCTGATAATTGCTGGAGAAAACACAATTCTAAAGATTCATATAAACGCAGTTCCGTTTCCCCTTAAGACGGAAGGGATAAGCAAACCCTTCAAATTTTTTGGCTGAAATTCGAATGAAAAAAATTCAAAATTTTAATTCATGCATTTATAATAAAGGCATATGAATCGTGTCGAATCTGACTCGCTCGCGTCTTCTGTAGTTTTTTTAATTTCTTTTCGAATGCGGAATATAACCTGGGGGTGGCTCTCGGTGAATTTCAATCGTGTCCTCTGATGGGCATTTATTTTTCCATCATTACCTCCAGTTTACTTTGCACATGACATTTTTTTTACATCTTTTTTCGCTCATTTATGATTTTTCAATTGAACGATTCTGCCTCTCATTAGCGCATGCCATTTTTTTTTTATTTTTACGACTAGATAGTATTCGGTGGTCGAGGGGCTTAATTCTGTTCTCGTTCGTTAATTTTTTTTTTCAACAATGGGAAACTTGAATTGACAATTTCCGCGAAAGTTTTATGGAATTTTATTTTACAACTCAACGGAACAACAATTTTTTTAATCCCGCTTAATTATTTTTTATTTCTCATGCTGTGGGTATTCATCTTTATTTTCCATGTAATTCGCGTGCGCTTGTAATTGGCAATAAGGGTGGAGAGGGGGAGAGAGTGTCTCTGGTGATGCGAGGAGGAGAAGAAGTGGTGGGTTTTTGTGGAGTAGGAGTCACGCGACGACTCTTGGCACACGCTCCCCGCGCGCTCCACGTATAATACGGTTTTGTTGGCTGTCTGTGTTACTCTTTACACGTATTCTCACTTTCGATAGGCATTTTATGATTTTCGATGGGGGAGGAAAATTCCATTAAATTGTAGCGTCAGCTTTAATTTTAGAAAATTAAAAATTTATTCATATGGCAATAGTTGTTGGGTTAATTCAATTTTTATTCATGACTTTTGATTCATCCAATTATGAATGGGATTATTATACATGTAATTAAATTTTTTTAATAGTGAACTCTGCCGAGTTCATTTTTCCATTCCGCGAAATAAGTTGTTCTTCGAAATTAACATTTGATTTTTGTATTGAGGGTTCAAAAGGTGCAGTTTGTAGCAGAAAAAGGAAACAGTTGGTAAACAGAAGAGGGAGGTAATAAAATGAGAGAGGGACAAAATTATGAAACACGGATACATAAAATTATTCAGTTGAGTCTATAAACATTCTAATACAACCGATTTCCGGAAGTTGTATTTAAACTTTTAGCAGCGATTTCGTTTTAGATCACTTGATTTTTTTTACTGGTAAACTATTGTTCCCTCACATGCTTTGCATTTTTTCGAGATATTCAGAATTTTTTTCTTCACAAATTTGTGGGGCATGAAATTATTACAACTGCAGAGTTCATTTTTTTATTCCACGAAATCAGTTATTTCTCGAAATTTGCATTTCACTTCTGTATTGGGGATTCAATGCGAGTTGTACGTGAAAACGGAAACAGTTGAGAAAGGAGGGATATTAAAATGAGAAAGGGACAAAATTATGAAACACGGACGCATTAAATTATTCAGTTGAGTCTATGAACATTCGGACGAAAGCCGATTGCCGGAAGGTATATTTATACTTTCATCAGAGATTTCATTTTAGATCAGGTGATTTTTTTTTACTGGTAAACTATTGTTCTCTCACATGCCGTACCGATTTTTGAGATACACTGTTAGAAATTTTTTGAAATTTCATGGAAGATATAGTAAATCTGATGAAAAATGGTTATGAAATTTCAAGTTTTATATTGAATTCACAGAAATTCATGTGTTTTCAGTGGAACATGAATATTCAGAAACAAAATAACATGAATTTGCAATTTTTCCCTGAATTGTCTTGATTTTTCCCAACTTCCGCGGAATAATTGAACTGAAAAATTAAGTATTTTATTAATTTCCAGATCATTTGAACAGAAAATCAATAGAATATTCGGTTTTTCAATGACAAGATTTCCTGTAATTTCAGTGGACCTTGAACGCGATAAAAATTACCGAAATTTGGCACGGAAAATTCAGACAAAAATGTTTAACAGTGTATTCAGAATCTTTCGCTCTTCATAAATTTGTGGTGCATGAAATTATTACAACGGCAGAGTTCATTTTTCCATTTCGCAAAATCAGTTATTCCTCAAAATTAGCATTTCACTTCGGTATTGAGGATTCAAAGGTGCGGTTTATATCTGAAAAAGGAAACATTCGCCAAAGAGTGGAGGGGGGAGAAATGATAAAATGAGAGGGACAAAATAATGAATCACGGACGTATAAAATTATCCAGTAGACTCTATGCACATTCTAATGAAGCCGATTTCCGGAAGTTATATTCAAACCTTCATCAGAGATTTCATTTTAGATCACATGATTTTTTTTTGTCCTCGTGGACTATTGTTCCCTCACATGCTTTACCGATTTTTGAGATATTCATAATTTTGTATTCTTCATAAATTTGTGGTCTCCTACGTTTCCGCTCCCTGGCAACACACGAGGCGGCATCGACATTAATTCAGTACCTCAATGAGCGTGACGTTGTTTCTTTTTTTCATTCCCATTTCTCATTTATATATTTTTTCCACTCGTATTTATCTTCAAAGTGTGCACACACTGGCGTCTCTCAGTCGTATTTATTTTATTGATTATTTAACTCTTCCCCCTCGCATCATGAGATCTCTCGACAAGTCCCGCAGTTCAGAATACATTATCGCAAGAATTATTATTTTGAATTTAAATAATTATTTGTCGACTTCAAGGATACACTAGCCATTAATCACGAATAAAATAGCTGGTACAGCAGACAATTATCAGAAATAATTTTCCACTGTATTCTTAGTCGATGATTTTTACACAATTCCAATCTTTCCCAGAATTCAATCAATTGAGAATTATCCGGAGTATTGGGAAATCGATGGGAGTGCAGCTAATTGACGTCAGTGTTTGGTATTTTTATTTAGAATATTATCGATGAATTAACGTTATTATTAGCATTGACCATTTGATATTGGGGCCCAGTGGTTTGTAAGTATTTAATGCATATATACAAGGCATTCGTATAGTTATATACTCTCGAGCGAGCCACCGGGTATTTGCGAGGCCAATGCACCCTGGAATGCAACGCGGCAGCCAGCCGCAATACGATGTAATATTATATTTTATCGCTTTATTTATTCTAACCTCCCGGCACACCGCGCAACGGCCTCTTTCCTCTCTCTCTCCATCGCTCCCCTCCCCTCTCGCCCGCCACTTCCCCTCTTCATTCACCTTGTTGTTCCCCCGCAGGCCGCCCACGTCGCCTTTATTACATTCGATAAAAATTTCCAAGATTCGCCAAATATAAATTACGCTTATCGGGTTTTAGGTTTATTTATCGTTAATAAAATAGTTATTTATTTCTTATTTAATATTTGATTCGAGCGGAAGGGGTATAAATTCAAAGGTTTATGGAGCAATCAATGGAGACTGGAAATTTCAGGTCCATTATTTCATGGAATTCAGGGAAATTTGGGTAGATATCGTCTGGAATTTTCAATTAATCGGAAACTGCGTTATTTCTTAATAAATAGGCATGTTTTGATTGGAAATTCAAGGACGTTTGGGAATTCTCGACTTCCTGTTGCGCAAATGTTGGAAAGTTCATTAAATTTTTAGTGAAATTTGATATTTCATGTTTTTTTTCGGTCTGAAGTGAATTTAATGTCCCAATTTCTGCGAAATTGTCGATAAACTTTTTGAAATTTATGTTACATTAGAGTTTCGTTGAAATTTCAAGGGATTTAGTCATTGAAAATTCAAATTTTTAGGGGAAAATCACTAGAAACTAGTTTTCAATTTAATTAGTTCACAAGCATGAAGAAAAAAAGATAAATTGATGCAAATGTAATGAAATTCCATGAGAAAATGACAAGAAGCTACAAATTTTAGTTTAATTATTTCACGAAAACGAAAGAATAATAAAATTAGAGAAATATATTGTTGAATTTTCAATTAGTTAAACTTTCTGCTTTTAAGAACTATTAAATTCTATTCAATTCTCAAAAAAATCCTCAATTTCATGATTTTTCTCCTCCAAATCGACCTCAGTGTCACTCCGCAGAAAACTTCACCCAACAATTCCTAAAACTTCAATTTTCTTCTTCACAAAATATCTGAATCCAATTTTAATTTATCGAATTGAATAATTCAATTTCGATTATTCCCAAGAAAAGGTGATATCGGAGGAGAGCCTCCATAGCCTTGTTATTGACGTTGTAAATATGATAACGAATGATATTTTTATAAAGACTCACAGACGGGTTACAATAATATATGTATGAACTCGTGATATAACGTAATATGTATGTATAACAGTTTGTGGAGCTTAATAATAAATCGGTTTTTGGGATGGGGAGATAAGCAGCTGGGAATCGACTATGGGTATAAGCTGAGTTAAGATAGGAGGGTTTATGGGAGGCGAGGATAACTAGTCTATATTGTAACATTTTCAGGCGTCATTTTATTCACATTTATTACTCTTTATCGAAATTTCAATCTTTATTGATACATGACAAAATTCCCTACGCTGTGCTCACATTTTTTTCTCTCAATTTTCTTGTTCTCTGAAATAAAAAAAATTCGCATGAGACATGTCTTGTACATACGCACCGACCAGTGCACACATTACAACCCGACGACGGACATTTTCACACCTTCAAATGCCCCGTTCGTACATCTCGGAGGTCGTCTACACACCAAACAGTATGTTGTACATATATCGGGGTCGTGTACCTCGAGTGCGTCGACAACAGTGTGTCGTTTTCGGGATGCCACACTCGAAACGTCAGTACTTATAAAAAAATTGTTTCTCGATTGTATACGATCCCCTTCCACACACGCGTTTATTGCCATACACCCCCTGAAATATTTTTTTTACCCCCTTTTCAACGGGTTTCTCAACTGCAATTTTTCGCTTGTCGAAAATAATCCAAGAGGGATCCCACCAGTTCTATCAATTTTTTTCATTCATTTCAATTTTTTTTTCCCCGTTCGCTTTTTTTTTTGCTTCGTTCGGATACTTTTTCCACTACCCCGGTTGTATTTTTTTTATTTATTGGACACGCAATTTACGCGGGGATGCAGCAGCAACGTGAAAGAGCTAAAAAGCTGAGGCTGAATAAATAAACAGTTTTTAATTGCTGGCTGTCGCCAGCCGGAGTAAAAACAATAATTATCGATCAACTGGAAGAGAGGGGGGAGGGGAGGGGGCTTCCTACTCTGTTCCTCTGCGCCATATGTTTTTTCGTGTTCATCCTTTGACACCTAAAAAATTAACAGACTTTTTTCATCTGTCTATTCTTGTTATCAAGTGGGAAGAACTGATGGGAAAAATATTCCCAATCGCACGGGTTTGGGAGGGGAGAGTCGGGTAGAACAGAACAGCTTTAATGGTGAATAAATATTTATTTTAATATTGAGTTATATTCTTATTTAAGACTATAAAGGTTGTATAATGATTTTCGTGTACATCCTTTAATACCTAAAAAATTAACAGACTATTTTCATCTGTATATTCTTCTAACAAAAAGGCAAGGAACTAATGGAAAGAATATTACCAATTGTACGGGTAAAAGAGGGGAGACTAGAGTAACAGACCAGTTTTTTAATATTTTTAAAGTTAATATTGTGTGAAATTCCTATTCACTTCTATACAAAACTGAAAATCCAAAAATAAAAACTGTTTTTTCTAATCCGCAAAATAAATTACAAAATTCGTGAGCAGTCCGACCTTAAATTGAATAGAAGATGCCCAAAAAATAGCCAACACTGAACATATGTTTCACCAAAGACAAACTCAGTATATAAATTTCATATTATGAAAATGGAAACCTGAGAATTTACCAGGAAAATTTACTCCACAAATTTTTGAAAATATTTTTCCTCCATACTTACAACCCCTTCCCCTCCCCCCTCCCCGGACCTCGGTGAATCTTTCGTTTGTATACTCGAGACGCTGCGGTAATATGAAAAATGTAAGAGCAGCCACTCGGCGCCCACTATTATGTGATACAACAAAAGATAAGTGCAGAGCGAAGATAAGATAGGTGAATGCGCCCGAGTAGGGAGGGTTATGTTGTGCCAGCGAGAGAGACAGAGAGAGAGAGAGAGAAAGGAGGGAAAAAATCTGGAGAAAAGAAATTGCACAAAAGTAATAGAGCAAATGTGCAGGTGCTTCGTGTGCATAATTTTAAATGTCCGCGAATAGTAGAAATGCATAAAAATCAAGATTTCAGGCGGTGCAGAGGGAGTAATTACACATCCCTTTTTTTCATAAATTTTCATACCCCATTTTTTTTCTCTATTTCACATGAGAAATTGCGTTTTTACATATTTCGTGTCGATGGATAGCAGTAAAACAATAGCACTGTGGAGAAATGTAAAGTAGTGAGGAATAGTATATTTCGTAACGAGTGCAAAAAAGTGTTTTTTGGCGAGTGGGAGGTTTATATCACGAGCCGAAGGCGAGTGATATAATCCCACGAGCTAAAAAACATTTTTTCACGAGTTACGAACAATATTTTTCATCACAATGTGGCGGAAATTGGACTTTTAGGCACGCGGAGCGTGCCGAAAAATTCACTTGTCGTCACAGCGTGATGAAAATGTTATTTCGGAATTACTGTAGTATATCTGTACTTCTGCCAAACAGATAGTTTATTAAAAATTATCAGAAAAGGATTTTTTTATGCCAAATATGCGAAGCGTGTGCCGAGATTTAAAATTTTTATTGCAAAAATAGACTTCGTCTCTTCAAATAAAAATTCTCTGCGCACTACCTCTTCGTTATTCGATGCTGCCAAAAGCTTGTTTTATGTGAAATGAGGAATAGTAGTTCGTCGCTTCGGTCATTCAATAATCGCAGACGGAAAATGAATTCTTAAATGAAATAATAATAATGATATGACAGCAATCTTGTAGCGTAGGGGCAAAATATATCTTGAGAAACTTTCAGAAAATTTATTTTCTCATAAGACTGTTAGTTTGCCACTCCTAAATTAATTATTATCAATAATACTAGATGAGTATGTTTTTATTCATTTCAACTTCCGTTTGGAATTTATTTAAGATTTTTATCTTCAAAACTTTCGTCCCTTTTATACTACTGTATACATTACACTAGATCTAACGCAAATTCCACTGTTAAAAATTTTCGTCTGAATATTCTGTGTCAAATCCTGGAAATTTTTATCGTGTTTAATTTCCACTGAAATTTCAGGAAATTTTGTCATTGAAAAATCGAATATTCCATTGATTTTCTGTTCGAATGATCTGAAAATTGATAAAAAACTTGATTTTTCAATCAAATTATTCCGTGACAATTCAGAAAAATCAGGAAAATCCAGAAAAAAATTGAAAATTCATAACCATTGTTCCCCTAAATCCGATTTAATGTCACTCACGAGAATTACTATCATATTTTCCATGAAATATCAAAAAATTTCTAACAGTGTACTGCAGCAGAGCAAATGTGCAGGTTCTTCGTGTGCATAATTTTAAACATCCGCGAATAGTGGAAATGCATGAAAATCAAGATTTCAGGTGGTACAGAGGGAGTAATTACACCCCCCTTTTTTCATAAATTTTCATACCCCATTTTTTCTCTATTTCACATGAGAAATGGCTTTTTTCCATATTACGTGTCGAAGAATAGCAGTAAAAAACTAACACTGTGGAGAAATGTAAAATAGTGTGGAAATGTTATTTCGGAATTAAAGCGCCTTGGGCGCTTTCTCGCAAATCCATTGTTTGTTCGAGGAAACGTAATCCAAGAGTCGTATAAAATATAACACCTTTTCTGAGGTGTACAAACACACACTTCTCCTCTCTCACCGAGGCATTCCACCTTTGTATTCTCACCCTCAATTCCTCTCAACGTCACGGAGGGTCCGAGTGTGCAGCACGAAAAGCCATTGGTTTCAACTTATGGAATTATGTAAAATATAATGTCATTTATATTTATTTCGTTGGGTTTTATTACAGTTGTCACTTTTCTCATTTACTTTCATACAAAACTCGTCAACACGTCTTCTCACACAGGAAGTGAATGTGCCAGCTATGCACCTGCCTGAAAACCTCATTTGCGATTATACGTGTATATTTTTTTTTGTCTCTTATTCTCACGTCAATTCATACCTCTCAGCTATGTCATTATTGTATTGGTTAATAATTCGATACGACGTAGGGCTTGCGTCAGAGGTGAAAAGGGAGCTCTTTTAATTATACATTGTAATATTTTTAATGCATTTTTCTTCGGATGAAAACATTGTACTCCTGGTTTTTTAATATTCATTGATCTCACAAAATTGTGATTTTGTTATTCTGTTAATTAATTGTGCGACTGATTTTTTCAGAGAGAAAAATCGAAATAAATTGGGTCATTCGGTTCATTAGTCAGTGGGCCGATATATCCAACTGTCTGAGAAATTCATCCACAGGTTATTCTGTTTTTTAATAATTCAATTCATCTCCTAAAATTATTACAGCAGCATTGATAAAGTGTCTTAATAAAATTCTTTAATAGTTCGTTGATAAAAATTCTTATTTCTCGTCGTAATTAATCTGTTTACCAATGATTCATGGAAAAAGTTGATTAGAAATTCTAGGATTCTTTGATCATCTTATTTTATCGTTTTTCATAAATAATCAGGTCACAGCAGTGCTAAAGAGATAATTATAAATTTTACTGACTTTATACTCTCATTTTTTTTTCGACTTTTTTTTTTGCACGTGTTTATTTCTCTTTGGATTTTGTCAAGTCAAATGAACCGGCTGGGGGGTACGACATGTGCACCAGCTGGCAACGACACGAGATAACATGAGAGAATCTTTGAAAACGTGGAAAGTGTAAACCAGTGTACATGCCGGGATGAGATTGCGGTGGGGTGGTGAGGGGGAGGGAGGGGGAGGGGAGGGGTTACTTGTGGGAGGAAGTGGGGAGGTTGGGACGGATGTCGGAACGACCGAGTAGAAACATATTTCTTTATTATTACTCTGTCCAAGCTTATTTTTCTTCCGCACGTGAATTTCATGGGTACAGGTACCCCCATCCCTCCCCTTCCGCCCCTCCGCCCGTTTCCTCCACGTCCCCTTTTCCTATTTTATACTGAGGGAAATTTATCTTCGAATCGTAATATCAGAATGGTCGTATATTTCCTCACAAATTTCTCGGGGATACGATGGAATGAATGACCTTATTTATATTGGTCTTGGGTTTGTGGATTGAAAATAACTGAAGGAGCAACAATTCAATGCATTTTTTTAATGAAATTTATGGAGTGTTTTGTGGAGATGAATGGAACATTTATGAATAATTATGAATTTTTTTATGAACTGGCTAGCAATTTTTAAAGTTAATTTAGAAATGTAGAAAATAAAAGCGTCCTTTTATATTTGAAAAAGAAAGTAAAGGAAATTTATGGAAATCATGAGAGGAGATGATGAATAAAAAATGGGGAAGAGGAAAATAATTAATTTCGTTTGAAAATGGGGAATCGGGAATGAAGTCCATTTCATGACATTCATAAAAATGGTTTATAAACATGAATGATAAATGGAAAAAACTCAATCAATCATGAAGATGGATGATGAATGAAAAACTCATAGATTATCACTGATCTTTAATCAATCTCCTTGAACTTTTCGAAGTAAGCGTATTAATTATACGCGCCATTTCGTTTTAAAAAAACAAAAAAAAATAGATTCAAACTCTAACATTCGCGGAAGAGTAGACAGCATTGATGAATTTCGTTTGAAACTACCGCGCATTTTTGCAGCGCAAACTTCACATCACTCCCTGACCAATGAGAATTGAAGAATATTGGCCAGTTTCATTCGATAAAATTCGATACAAGACACTTTCACGATATTCCAAATTTTTCAAAGAAGCACGAAAAAATAAGAACCCTTGCATTTTTAATATTGATCCTCCATTTTCTCAACTTTGCCCATTTTTTCAACGCTAACTTCAGGTTCCTTCGACATACTTCGATATGAAACACCTTCACGACTTCCTCCCAATGAATTCATTAATATATCCCAATTTCATACATTAATGTATGAAATATCCAATCATTTCGTGTTTCAAAATAAATACCAAATAGAATAAAATTCTAGCATTCGCAAAAAAGTAACAAATAATTGATGAATTGATCGCGCGTTTGAACAAACCGCGCATTCTTGCAGCGCAAACTTCACATCCCCCCCTGACCAATGAGAATTGCAGAATAGTGGTCAGTTTCATTCGATAAAATTCGATACAAAACACCTTCACGATATTCCCTATTTTTCAAAGAATCATGAAAAAATAAATATCCCTGAATTTTTAATATTGACCCTTGATTTTTTTATTTAAAAAAAACTAATGAAAAACGAAGCATTTAGAATCAATTGTGAGGTGTCTACATTCGTATATTAAATTCGCGCATTCTGTCGCCGCTAACTTCACACCACTCCCTGACCAATGAGAATTGCAGAATAGTGGTCAGTTTCATTCGATAAAATTCGATTCAAAACACCTTCACGATATTCCCAATTTTTTAAAGAATCATGAAAAAATAAATATCCCTGAATTTTTTATATTGACCCTTGATTGTTTTATTTTAAAAAAAATTAATGAAAAAAGAAGCATTTAGAATCAATTGTGAGGTGTCGACATTCGTATATTAAATTCGCGCATTCTGTCGCCGCTAACTTCACACCACTCCCTGACCAATGAGAATTGCAGAATAGTGGTCAGTTTCATTCGATAAAATTCGATTCAAAACACCTTCACGATATTCCCAATTTTTTAAAGAATCATGAAAAAATAAATACCCCTGAATTTTTAATATTGGCCCTCCATTCTCTGATTAAAAAAAAAACTAATGAAAAACAAAGCATTCAGAATTAATTCTGAGGCGTGTACATTCGTATATTAAATTCTAAAAATAACCCGTCGAGTAATAATGCTGGGAGTGACTGTACACTGGCGTCGGTCTGTCCGTTCTGGCTGTTATTATTTGTATATTATAATTTAGATACAATTATATCGCCGTCCTTGTTGAATGCCAACACAGTCACGGCTCTGTGCTTTAGTGTATACCTCTCTCTGTATAAGTGTGGAGGGCAGACGTGGTACGACTGGGACAGTGATAGAAGGCGAAAGCGGCGGGGGGAGAGAGACACGAACGTATAATAAAGTCTCTGTCGAGCGCGGCTCTCTCCGCGGGACGAGGGGGTTGGGACTTGCAATGGGGGTACGGTGGGGGATTAAAGAGGGACGATGCTGGAATTGTTGCGTCGTCGTGGCGCTCGCTGTGATACTGTTTTATGGGTGTGTGTGTGTGTATGTGTGTGTGGCGGAGTGAGACTAGACGAGGATGCGGAGAGTAATAAAATATATTACTGGGAGAAAAATGCCGGGACTCGGAGACAAAGGGTGGAGTATAACTAAGAAATTGTGGGGAGTATATTTCGTTGTTACGACAATGTCTAACTTAATTTTTTTTTTCAGTGAGAAATATTGGGCATTCGTTTTTTTTCGGAGAGTTATCAGATTTATGGAGAGTTATTTGTTTTCTCTTGAGATTCTTCTAGGGGTGATATTTTGCCTGGGGAGATTAGTATTCAGCTTCAAGTTGATCTTCTTTGATATTATTTTTCAACAATTTGAATTTATGGAAAAGTATTAGTTTGTCGTCGTTATTTCTCAGCACTACGAGGATAGTAATATTTTTGCTGGGAAATTAATTCAAAAATTTCGTTTTCTTCCTCTCGGATTTTATATCCTAAGAATGTCTAATGAGAATGTCTGGGGAATATTGGGGATTTACTTTTCGTTTGAGAATTATCAGATTTATCGAGAGTTATTTATTTTTCTCTCAAGATTTTTCTACCAGTAATATTTTTTCTGATGAGAAGATCATCATTTATCTCAAGGTCGATCTATTTTTGAAACCATTTTTCAACAATTGCAATTTATATTTCTGAAACTTATCAAATTTATTAGAAATTAACTTCTCTCTCTTATTCCTGAATATTGAAAGAGTAGTAATATTTTTTTCTGAAAAATAAATAATTATTCATCCCGGAGCTAATCGTTTTCTTAAAAAATTTCAATTTATTTTTTCGGCTTTTTATAAATCCGTGAAATTAAAGAATACCATCATCTGAGGACTCTAGTAAAGTGGAAAAAAGGAGGAAAAATTGTTGAAGGGAAGGGGGTGGCAGGGGCGAAGGGGCGGGAGTAGTGAGTTGAGATGAAAAAATAGAACGAATAAAAGAGGCGCGTTTCCCTGGCGCATTTTATAATTTCTATAATTTAAAGTCCGCGGCAGCTGGCGCGGCGCGTAATTACTTTAACCAGAAGACTGTTTCTACCCCCCCCCCCCCCCCCCCCCCCCCCCCCCCCCCCCCCCCCCCCCCCCCCCCCC
>NW_021680349.1:2798370-2810989 GCF_001412515.2 Diachasma alloeum
CCCGCCACCCTCTCCCTCCTCCGCCCATCTCCTCTCAGTCTCTTTCTCTCTTTCACTTCTTTACTCATATCCCACTTCTCTGTGTCCTCGCAGTGTTTACTTTGAATTTCTTGGCCGAGGGGGGGCTGTCTTGCCTCGATTCATACGATATCAAACGCTCCAGTCTCGTTGGATCAAGTATGCACTCCTTCGTTCTGAAATTACGGGAAAAAAATATGAGGGGGAATAATTTGACGAGGGAAAACTCAAACTTGTCGAGTTATTTATTCACAAATGAAACAAAAACTGTGAATTTTTCAAAGTGAAGTTGGGTTTTTTTTTTGTGGAGTCTAAGGATATCCAAGTATGTTTTACAGTTTTGTACAGACCACACTATAGGATCAACCATTTTCAGTCATCAAAATTGTCAATTAAATTGCGTACATTGAGTGACATTTAGCACAAAATTATTTTTTTGAACAGTCTTTGTTTACAAATAGATAATTGACATTGTTTAAACTTTCGGAAACCTTTTATTTTTGTTGCTTAGCATCTATTTATAGGAAATGCTGGAAGTTTTCAAAAATTGCAATGTTTTTTAACGGTTCACTATTGAGATTTAAATTCAGACTTGGAAAGTTTAAATAATAAAATCATTATAAAATGTCCGGAAAGCTCCGAGGTTCTACTCCAAAAGTAGAGCAGCCCTGAAGAAAAAATAGTCTAAGTACTTGGCTACCCTTAATTCTCAAATTCTTCCTCTGGAAATGAAGATGAAAAATCCTTGACAGTGGAATTAATTAATTCAACTTTTTCTCAGTTACAGTTCTACATTCAAACTTGGATGATAACTTACATGCACAAATGAAAGAGAAAAAAAAATCGTTCATCGTAAATGAGAACACCGGTTTTATTGTTCTTCACTTCGGGCTTTGGCCAGACAATGCCACGGGAATATTATAAAAACTTTCCGACAGAATACATTAATGTTAAACTCAACGCTTTTACCGTTAAGTCAAAAGTTTTCTGGTCACTCCTTTATCATACTCGTATTTTCATTCCACTGTTGATGAGTCAACTTCCATTATTTTTTTATTCCCCAGTGAATTAATGTGTTTATTCACTTAATTTCGATAAGAATGGAATTTTAATTATAAATTCTAGTCAATGGATGTGAAATAGAATTGCCATGAAAGGGGGGCACTGTGGCGTCATTGGGGATTGAATGACCCTTTCATAAAACATTTATATATATTCACTGATATTAAAATATTCTCGGGGTATCGCTGGAACTGCTGATATTTTAACGAGGGATCTTTCTGTTGTTCAAAACTTTTTCAAGTTTCCAACAAAAGCACGCGATGCGGGGCACTTCACATTGTACGTTGTGTTTTATAAAATATTCACCGTGAAAACTATCTCTCGAAAGAGCTGAAAATAGCGAGTTATTTGTTACTGAAATTAATAATCAATGAGTTTAACAGAAATATTCATTCTCATTAATTTTTCATCTTTAGGAGTCAATATTTGAGTGCTCCCTTATGTAGAATCCCGAATTAAAATAATTTAATGAAATTTAATGGAATACATCGTTGGAATAAATTCATTACTCGAAATGTCCAACTTTTATTACCTCAGAATGAATATTTATTGGAGTACGTAGATGAGACCGCCTCAATTAATTTTATTGAACTTAATGGGAATTCAAATGTGATGATAGAAGGAGGAGAAAACAAAGGTGTGGCTTGAGAATATTTTACTGAGCCTCGGATGTGGGGTGGAATTGATGTTTAAAGAAGTACAGGACTCGATCGATTGATAAATTACAAGGTTACCAGCGATTAAACTATTTAATCAATTATGTGGCATCTGGCGGGCAAACAGTGTGGACAAAATGTCGGTAAATAGAAGAGAGAGGGACTGAGGAATTGAGGAGGCCATTGCGAGAGTATTTGTTCGCTTCTATTATGAATAGTCTCCTCTAAAATTTTGCTTCAACTTCACTGTTAATAATTTTCGGATGAAAATTTGGATTGAAAATTCACAATTTGACAGCAAAATTTGCAAATGTCAGTTCAATTATTCCGTGAAAATTGATAGATATGAGAAAATGTTCTCCTGAAGAGGTCTTCTGTCATTCTGAAGCAATTTACTTGTGGACAAAAAAGAAAGTTTCTACCAAAACAATAATTTTTCGTAGCAGTAATTTGTCTCTTGAGACATTTATCTGTCTTTCGGGTAAATCGATTCGTTCAGCGAGAATTTCGTGAGGCCCCAGTTTTATCAAGTTAATGTTATTGATTAGAGTATATCTGCGTCCAATAAACACTTATAATTTCCACGGAGCAAATGATAATTTCGAGAGGAAACTACAATTTTCAAAACTAAATAATTTCGAGGAGACAAGTTTTTTTGGGGATCAAATGATTGTCGTGCAGCAGATTATATTTTTTCCTGCCAACAGTTCGAATTCTTCTGAGGATATTTCTGATGATCACGACATAAATTTAATTTTTGTGAAAAATATTAAATTTCTTTTCGTCCAGTTGGTTAATTTCCTTCAAGTAAATCTGTTCCACTCAATCAAATATTATCACGTGGAATCTAATTGTTTCATTCAGTGCATTATCGAATTCAATTTGTTATTGAATATTCATGTTTCTTTCTGCTGCAATTTTCCCCGAAGATTCATTCTTTTTCCAACAGCATTCATCCCAATCAATTGAAAATAACAGACTCTCCATGACTTCCATATTTTTTAAATAAACAAACCCCTTGAATGCGTTACGTAGATGATTATACATATAATATATCCCATAGTCTACCCCCAGTGCATAACCCCGATAAAACAATAATACTATAATTTATTCGGAAGCATATCGGGCGCACAGTTGGCGTTAATATATCATCGGGCGCATCTGCCTCACCAGTAGGTGGGTGGCTACGACCAGTAACGTTTCAATATGTTCCTACTGTTGCCCAATTTATATATAAATATTCGCAAAAAGAACAAAAACAAGGAGTAGAGACAAAAAACATGGAAACTACAGCACTCGTTTATTTTTCTCGCTTCTCCCCGTGCCCTCCTGTCTTTTATTATTCAATAAAAAATTGAAGGATTTACGGATAAAGTGGTGAATGCACATTTGCATTTATTCATCACGAATAATGTTATTTCTCTCTTTTTATTTTAATTTAGCGCTTGCTATTTTTCGTATGTGCCATTAGCACGTCTATCTCTCAGTAAGAGACTCTGATGTGAATTTATGACTGCCACTTGATTGGGTTCAATGCGCCCCGTATTTCATTCTTTCATTTTTTTTTTCTTTTGAGGTTTTAAACCCCCGGACAAAATGAGAATATATTCTGTATCTGTGCATCGGGGAATTAACGATCGTGCGTCGTCAGGAATTGGAAATAAAAATAGGAAAAAAAAATTGTTTTCTTGATTATTGAGGAATTACATCTGTCGGAACTTCTTGGAATTTTTTATCATATTGAAATTGCACTGGAATTTCAAAGATTTTTGTAATTAAAAATTGAATATTTCGGGGGTAAATCAATGGAAAGTGCAAATGTTGGTTCAATTATTCCATGAAATTTAATAGAAATCAGGAAAATTCAGGTAAATATACACATGAATATTCAGAAGATAAATTACATAAATTTTCTACTTTTCCCTGAATTTTCCTGATTTTTCCAAATGTTCACGGAATAATTGAACTTAAAAATCAACCATTCAATTGATTTTCAAATTATTTAAACAGAAAATCAATGGAATATTTGATTTTTCAATGATATTTTCTGAAATTTCAATGGAAATTAAACGTGATGAAAATTTAGACGCAAATTCTTAAGGGTATTTTTGAATATTTAATTAATTAACAATTCAGCGTAATTTTGCACTCAATATTCACGATTTTATTGAAAATTCAAATAAATTGGGGAATTCTCATGTTTCTGCTGCTCAAAAATCTGGAATTTCATTGAATTTTCCGTGAAAACTGAAAATTCATGATTTCTTTCTAAAATTGACCGATTTTTATATTCAAATCAATTTTTCTTCTCTCATTCGATTTTCAAATTCACGGATAAAAAAATCTCTTAAAATTTTTCCAAAAAAGTCGCGAGATGCCGATCTAGTCAAAATTATATTTTTCTGCAAATGTTTATTCAAAGAATATAATCTCTGAATCAACATTTTACTACATTTTCTACTAGAATCCTCGTGAAAATAATAATTCTCAGCAGTCTATTCTCCCCATATCCAAGTGATAAATATTTGTGGAAAATTCCCTAGGTACCTGAAATTTATGAGGTCTTCGATGGCAACAAACCAAAATATAAAAAGGAGTGCACCCTTTACCACCGTCAACACCTACCCCCTCGTTAATGGCCCCTATCGCCTCTCCGTTCGGTTGATTTTTTTACGCACGTCGTTACCAAGTCCTTCCACCGGAGAATATTTTTATGGCTATGATTTTTCCATGTCCTTTTTTTTCGGCTTGCTCAGTGTCGTTAAAAACATTTTTCGCCGACGTATCTTCCAGGATTAGCATGCAGAATTTCGAATTGTTTGAGATGAAAAAAAAAAACCCCCGGAGTTCCGAAGGCGGAAGTGATTAATAGGGGAGAAAAACTTGATGATTTACTCCTGAAAGAAGTGATTAAAGACGCAGAACAAAAAAATAGGGCAACACTGAGAATGACATGCGTGGATAGGGGCCCGGAGGCTGCGCCCGGAGTGAAAAACCGGAAAAATATGTCATCATTTTTTCATCGACAGTCATCACAAAGGAGCGAATGACTGCAAAAATGAGAAAAAAAAACCAACGAACGGAGAAAAAAAATGGCGAAACACGAAATGGATAAAGAAACACATGTTGAAATGCTTCTACTCTATCGAACATCATTCACCCTCTTGCGCTTTTTTCCGTACCATCGAAGAGAGCAGACTACTCGAACCGACTCCCACCCTTCTGCTTCCCTCCTCCGGCTTCTCCGCTCCTCGTGCTGTTAGAATGATCCCCTCTCCTTGTCTCGCAATTCCTCTCTCTCGTCATCCAACGTGTACCGATGCCAGTCATTGTGCAATACTCATCCCGGTGTATTGTTGTATGAAACAATGATTTCATAAAAATACACGAGGGGTGGAGGAAAAATGAGGGTGGTGGCTGAGACCCCAGTGACAGATAGAGGAACAACGGTGTTTTATGAATTGCAAAATGAGACTTCAATGCGTATCAAGTGAAATGGCGAGTGGATGTCATTGAATGGCCAATTTTTGTTCGTGAAGATGAGTCAATGAAATAATGATATTTTATTTCATTTGGGGAAGTTCGTGGCAGTTTGTTGATTAAATTGGGGGAGAATGAAAATCAGAATTAATTTTTGTTATGAAAATTAATGGATATGGTGGAGAGTCAGGTGAATGTGTTCTTGGTTTGTCGATTGATTGAAAATTTGAATAAATTAGGGAATTCTCGTGTTTCTGCTGTGGAAAAATTGGACAGTTCATTGAATTTATAGTGAAATCTGAAATTTCAGGATTTTTCCCTCTTAATCTAGGTCACAAATTAGCAAAATAATAAATAACAATTGGTTCAAGTGAAATAGCAAAATGAAAAAATTAAATTTGATTTCATTGATAGAAGTTCATGTCAAGTTATTAATTAAATTGGAGGAGAAAGATTTTGGAGAATGAAAATGAAAATTAATTCTATTATAAAAATTGAAAATTTCAGCAAAAAGTCTATTCCATGAAAATTAATGGAAGTGGTAAAAATTCAGGTGAATGTATTCTTAGATTGTCAATTAATTGAAGAGTCAAATGAACTAGGAAATTCTCGGGCTGCAAAGATCAAATTTCTTTGATGTTTCACTCACACCTTCCATTTGATGATTCTTCCCCCCCCCCAATCGAATCCAATGTAACTCTCCTGACAATTATTACTTAATTTTGCATGAAATTTCAATTTTCAAATTGTCAAACGTTCAAACGTTCGAAAACCTTTTCTTCTTTACACAAAATCAATTTCTAGTGTAGCTCTGATTTCAAACATTTTTTTTTAATTTCCAAAAAATGATTTCCATGTTCAAAAATTGATTATCTATGATTAATTTACTCAAAAATTGTTAATTTCCAAAAATTTTAAATTTAGATATTCTCAAGGAAACCAAAATCATCAAATTAAAAAATCATTTTATGCGATTGAATGCCCAGACCTTTCCTCCGAAGAAATAAAACCCAATTAGCAAATCATCTCTCAACTCCCAAGCATCCATCAACGGCAGAAATGATTTGATCGCCTGAAAACTCGAAGCAAAACACTTTCGAATTACCCCTCTTTATTTTTATTCCCCTCTCCTTCTCAATTTTCCAACCGATACTCGTAGAATCGCGGCGTGACACGCTCAATATAGTGGTTTGAGGTAGCAGAGAGGTCGGGTATAGGTGTACAGTGTTATAGAGGACGAGGGAAAGAGGCCAGGGGCGTTTTTCGGCGTTCGTGCGGACGTATGCAACAGGTTATAGTTTTTGGCACACACCTCCGGCATGCTGGGGCCGTGTGCCCGTGTCTGCTCTCCTTTTTTTCTTGTTTTTTTTTTTTCGTTACCCCTCTTACCCCTCCGCCTTTTCCCCCGTCATTTCACCCCGTGGTGTACCCAGTTCTCACTCTGGTCGTCACTGCCAGCCCATTACAGGGCCACGGCGGCTTTTGCCATCCACTTGCCCCCGCTTTTCCGCCGACCAACTTTTTGTCATCAAATTCCTCATCATCCTCTCAATAACTCGCATTCATTTTAATTAAAAAATTCTAGGCTCTACATCGAGTCAATATTCATATCCTGTTGAATAAAAATGAAAATTCCATTACTGTATGAATTCCAATAGCACTGTATTCATTCTCCAGAAACAAAACAAATAAATCCACCTCTGGTTGGAAAAAAAATTAATAAAAACACCTCCAAAAACGAGTGAATAAAAATGCCAACAATCCCATTCATCCGTAGTAATGGAAAAAAATCATTTTCCGACCCGCAAATCCGATGACAACAAATACAGGTGATGAGAAAAATTCATCCTCACCACGCACCAGCCTCCCATCCCCCCCCCAACAAAGTCCCCATCACCTCTCGAATTATTTAACAAATGGGATTGGCAAAATTTCAGTGTCACCAACGAATCGTCAAAAAAGGTCACCCAAAAGCCCTTATTCTACTCGTTTTGTACTCCCCCCGCTTCAATGAGACAAAAGACTGGCAGGAAAATATGGAAAATGCGGCGGAGGGGGAGGAAAAAGGACTGAAAAACAGCCCCGAAGCGCCGGCTCGTCAAACTACCACTGACAAAGAAAGAGTGGAAATAGTTCAAAAAGGGTGAACAAAAATGAATCGACTAAAAAAAGCTGACAAAAAAATAGTCCACCGTCCATGCACACTCACATCGAGCTCTACCCTCTCTCCGGCTCGTTCCCCCCCTCTCCGAAAAAATGGATAAAAAAAGGAGTTTTTTTTTCTCGTTACACTTTCTGTGTTATTTGCTTTATGGAACGCCTGTTACAGATAAATAAAATAGGCATTCATCGTCGCGTATTGTCCCCAACGAAAGCCCACGAGCTGAGGCTTTTACATTTTTTTCCAACCCCCTCTTTCACCCATCTCCCCCCCTCGGTTCCCCTCCTCGCGCCCTCTTCTGTGCATTTTTTCCCGTCAACACGGCATTCGCTACCATTTTTTTATTATTCCCGGTTTTTGGAATTTTTCCAGTGGTACCCAGCATTGTTTCATGGTTTGTCATTGTTGTACACGTCCAAGTGGGGTAAAAGGGGCGGAGGGGGGAGGGGTGGAGGGGGAGGGGGATAAAGGTGGAAGGCCCCCTCCGTGAATGAGGAGATATTTTACTCTTTGAAAGAGAGAGAAAAATGGTGAATGGTTGTTTTTTTTTGTTCGGTTTGAAAATCCTGAATTTTTTGTCATAATGACGACGAGGGGGCCTCGATGACTCGAATGACTGGGGGCGGTATTGATTCCCCGTCATCATTCAGCAGGAAACGAGGGAGGGGGGGGCTGTTTCCTTTGACTTCCGTTTTTTTTTTAGTTTTTATTCTATTGTTTCTATTTTGATGATCGTTATGTGCAGGGTGTATTTTTTTTCGTCGTTCCGTCAATGGACGGGTAATGACGAGTGGATTTTTAGATGAGGATTGTGGGGGATGATGGGTGGAATAGAGAGGGGATTTTTATTTTTATTTTTCGGGGGAAGTTTTGAGGGCCAAAATGCGATGTGTCTATTCTTGTTTTTTGAGGTGGAAGGGATAAGCACTGGGACGGGTACTGTTTGGAAACATTTTTACATGGAGAGAAATTCTTTGGAAAAATTTTAGGCTAAGGCAAAATTTTTAAGGATTTTTTTAGGGATTTTTGTTTTTTTTTTAAAGAGCCGGAGATATCTGGTGAAAATTTCAGATAAGAATTTGGAATTTTTCCATGACCGTCACTTTGAACCCTTTTCCGTCTGCTAGCACTGGAATTTTTCTAGAGAATATTTATCCGTGTCATTGCATATGGAAAGTTTAGTATTAAGAGAGCGACGTTGACTTCAATTTACGGGGAAAAATCATGGAATTGAATAATTCACAGTAAATTCAATGGAATTCTACAAACTTATTGAATTTTTCAAGATTACAAGAACATTCAGTATAAAATGCAGTATTCAAATGCTGGAATTTAAATCAATGAGAATTTCAAAAATATATTCCCCTGAATTTTCCGGATTTCTATTAATTTTCGTGGAATAATTGAACTGGAATTTACAATTTCCATGAATTTTTCCATGAAATTTTGAATTTTGAATCCCGAAATTCCTTGAAATTTCAGTGGAACTCTCCTAAAATAAAAATGTCCACCAATTTTACCAGACATTTCAGCCCAAAATTGTGAATAAAGTAATAATAGAAAATAATGGAAAACTCTTGAATTTTTAACTCATATTCGCTGGTTCAGATTTCTATTCAATGATTGAATTTATTTTGGGACATTGAAACTATTTTCGTAATTTTCGAACGGTTGGAATTGATAATCGATGATTGAATCTTCGAAAATTTCCGTAAGTGAACATAGAATATGTACGAATTGAACTTTCATAATGAATCCACTCGGATAACTTTGCGACGAGAATAATCACAACATTCCGTATCTCTGATAACCGTTGCCAGTTTTAGGCTCATCTCTATATATTCCTCATTCAGCCATTACTAAAATACGAACATTAAATTTGCATGTAAATTTAAAGCACCCCCAGTATAATCAGCAGTAATGGCTCGTTCCGGTCGGTAGGGTATATATACCACCCCCTTTACCCAACTACTCCACCTCTTATCCCAGAAAACATATAAATTTGATTTTCGAGTTATGTTCGAAAATTTATAGAAATACCGTAAATGGAATTAAATATAAATCATCCATTGAATTTTATCAGTGTTGAATTTTACTATCGCGCACAGTATCATCTCGATGGACAAATTAAAATCTATACCACTGTCATTTTGAATTGGCTACCGTCGGTGTATATGTAACTGGGAAAATATTTGCGGTTTAAAATTGAAGCGTGTAACTGTCCAAATTGAGTTGTTGACTCGGTGAGTGGTTAAAAGTGATTCCCACATTTTAGTGATGAAATTTCCAATGGTTCATAAAATTTCACATGAATGCGGGATTTTTTTTTAACCGCAATGATTATTCATTCAATTATCTTCACAAGCGAACATAAAAAATCAGGATTCTTTAAACTGAAAGTTGAATGGCTGATTTTTTACTTTTTTTCTAGCCCCTCTATCAAACTCATAAATTTTCTACGGCCAGGTTTACATTCTTCGAGCTTTTGGCCTGCAATTTTTTGCGCATTTGCAGTTCCACTGAAATTTCAATTCAATTATTAGACGAAAATTAATTTTGAAATTTTAATTTTGAATTTTGAAATCATAATTCCACTGAAATTTCAGGGAATTTCATTATTGGAAATTAAAAATTTTATGAAAAATTCACTACAAACTGAAAATTTTAGTTGAGTTATTCCATGAAAATTGATACAAATTAAGAGAATTCAGGTAGATAGATATCCTTGAATTTTTTATTAATTCCATATTGATCTTTTCATTGAAAATTTAAATAACTCCTGAAATGAATTTTGCAATTTAATTATACTGTCCCCTAAATCTCGACCAGTATTCCTCCTAAAAACAGTCAACTGTCCCCGAAATGTCAAGTTTCTTCCACCCTGTATCCCAAAAGTTCATAAAAACATAACAATCCCAGCAAAAAACCCTAAAAATCCAATATACCACACGATAACTGAAATTCAGGGGCGATTGTCAACAGATTCAACTCTCCGTGCGCCTGATTGCCACCGGATGCTTGCTGGAATGCACGTGACTCCGCCCTCGCCTCTTCAAACCGTATAATCATCCCCCCAATCATTTCGCAAAATCGAAAAAAAAAAACCCAAACAAAACAACAAAAAAAGAAGAACACATGTCATTGTTGCGCACGCGCTCAGCCCTAGGGGTCAAATAGATGGGTGACATACCCCCAAAAGCACATGCAGTAATCGTAAACGTAAACATAAAGTCGAAATGATAAACGCAACAGGGATATTTAATGGCCAGGGCTATTTCGCATGCAGGCCGGAGACACAATGAGCACTGGCTTACCCCCGGACGCGTGTGTCCTCTATATAACACACGTTATCCACGTAACACGCGTGTATTATATACAGTATAGGATTCCACGATTGCACGGTAACCGCGTTTATTGCGAATCATCCAGTCCCTCCCCACTCCGGTTGCACACTTCTGTGATAGCCAATGCAAAACATTTTCGATAGAGATACGGAAGGAGCAGCAGAGGGATGTCACTGTATACACCCCATTGGTGTATCGCTTTGCGCGATTGTGTCGATCCAAACCCGATCACATTTATCATATAACATATGGAGATATACAACTGGGCTTTTCAGTACTTGCCATTTGGTTTAATGACTTTTCATCGGGACTGAAAAGACAATTTTTACGAAATTTCGAATTGAACGATTTATTATTCACTGCTGTTTGATTTATTTTGCTCGATATCTATTCTGGCGTTGTTTATCTTCATTATTTATCGTATAACATGAATTTAGACAACTTTTTTTCGATGCTTCTTCGAAATTGAAATGGAGAGTTGAGCATTTTTTACATTTTATTTGAAGTTTAATTCATTCGTTCACTTCGACGCGTTCATTTTTTTTCAATTTTCTGTTCACTATTATCTTTTTATTCAAATTTGTTCATTGGGATTTTCAGTACTTGCCACTTGGTTTAATGACTTTTCATCGGGACTGAAAAGACAATTTTTACGAAATTTCGAATTGAACGATTTATTATTCACTGCTGTTTGATTTATTTTGCTCGATATCTATTCTGGCGTTGTTTATCTTCATTATTTATCGTATAACATGAATTTAGACAACTTTTTTTCGATGACTTCTTCGAAATTGAAATGGAGAGTTGAGCATTTTTTACATTTTATTTGAAGTTTAATTCATTCGTTCACTTCGACGCGTTCATTTTTTTAAATTTTCTGTTCACTATTATCTTTTTATTCAAATTTGTTCACTGGGATTTTCAGTACTTGCCACTTGGTTTAATGACTTTTCATCGGGACTGAAAAGACAATTTTTACGAAATTTCGAATTGAACGATTTATTATTCACTGCTGTTGTTCCAAATAGATATAGAGAGTTGAGCATTTTTTACATTTTATTTGAAGTTTAATTCATTTACTTTGATGCTTTCATTTCTCTTTATAATTATCGGTTCACTATCACTTCTTTATATAATGAATTATTTCTCAATGATTCCCCTCTCTCCTCACAACGATTTCCCCTTTCTTAAATGAAAATTCCTCCCAGCAAATGAATAAAACCGCGCAATAACGAGAAAACGAGAGAAAAATAAATCAGAACTCCGAAAAAAATTGCATCAAAAATCGTTCTCCACGATTATCCCGACCGAAACATTCCCCCAACCTTCCTGTCATTTCATCTCATGACTTGCTTTATTCAAAAAAATTACAACCATCCCACCATTCATTCCCCCCTCCATATCTTCAATTCCCATCAATACCTTTATTCTCCACTAAAATTCTGCCTTCACGATTGCTTCGCCATCCCATCAATAATTTCTCTATAATTCCTGCCTCACCAATAAAATTTCTCCCAACAAATAGATAAAAACGAGTAATGAAGGGAAAGAGAGTGCAAATGAGGGGGAAAAAGGGAAATTTAAATACTAAAGAAAAAAAAATTCACTCCGATTGTGTGTGTGTAAGCCCACATATGAGAGGGGTTTGATTTGAAGGAGTATAAGAGGGTGGTAATATACGGAATGTACTGCACGTGGTGTACTTATTACTGGCTTAACGGATTTACCTCGGTAAAAGTCGAGGATACCGATGTAAGAGCGAAATACCGAACGGTTGGAGGGTGAAAATGCATAACGTGAAAAGCGGCAGAGAATTACGACTATATGTATGTACTATAGGGGAAATAGATGCTCAGGAGTAGGTGGGCGACGGGGTGGGGGCTGTCTCTTATACACAT
>NW_021680349.1:2811318-2833394 GCF_001412515.2 Diachasma alloeum
GGAGGGGGGGGGGAAGGGGGGGGGAGGGGGGTATACGAGGCATACAACTATCCTACCAACGCCTGCTTGTATGAGTGGAATGCAAATATCACTCGGCCGGTAATGCGAGGTAATCAATTCTCTGCTCTTCCCTATTCTCCAGTTCTCTCTCACTCTCTCGCGCTCTCTCTTTCTCTCTTGTTCGCTCTATCTCTCGGTTTCTCCCCTTCCCTTTTCCCTCGATTCTCCCTTACGTCCAATCAAGAAATTATCGACCCATTGAGGGCTCACTGTTCCAGTGGGCTCAGTCATTTTTTTATTTTATTCATTCACTTCAGTTTGAAATTTAATTGTGAGGAGAATTTTTGTTCGCAAAGTTTTTGAATATTCTTGGGATGGCGAAGTTTTTGGGGTGACAAGTTTTTTAATTAATGTCGTTGTGGAAGGTTTGAAGCGTGATTGGGGGGTTTTGGGGAGAGAATGGTGCCAGGGAGGTACACTATTTTCAGGTTTATTTTTGGTGTTTTCGATTGATTGTGAAATTGATACTCATGTTTGGGAGAGGAGTAGGTGAGTGGGAAGGCGTGAGAAAATTGTGAGGGAGACGCATGCGTCGAAATAGGTTTACTGTCTTTTTTTAAAATTAATTAATAATATCGGGGAATTGTCAATTGGTTGTTTTACTCGTTCGTTTGAGTTTAGATTTAATTGTGAGGAAAATTTTCGTTCGGAAAGTTTTCTGGATTTTTTTTATTAATGGACAATTGTTAGAGATGAGTCACGTCTTCATGTTCATTTCCATTCTATTCAATTGATCGTGAAATTGAAATTAATGTTTGTCGGGGAAATAGATAGATGCGAAGGAGTAAGGAAATAGTGAGTGAAAAACATGTTCCAAAACAGGTACCGTTGTTTGTTTTCTCGAACTGAGAATATGGAAATCTTCAATTATTTATTTATCCTCTTCATTCACTTCATTTTAAACAACATTTCAAAAAGATTTTTATTCAAGTGAAAGGAATTCATTCAGAAACTTCTGATAATTCTTACAACGATTGACTTTTCACTTTGACAAGTACTTTAATTAATATCATTGTGGAGAATTCAAACAGAATAAAACGAATTTTTTATTGAAAGACAATTGTCAGAGAAGAACACACGTCTCCACGTTCATTTTCATTGTATTCAATTGATCGTGAAATTGAAATTAATGTTTGCAGGAGAAATAGATAAATGTGGAGGAATAAGAAAAATACCGAGTGAAACGCATGCGCCAGCACATGGCCTATGTCCTTCGACAATTGAGACAATTGCCGTGCCCCTCTCTACCCCCAATCTCCTCCGGAGACAAACGTACACTTTAATCCATCGTTAGGTATAATTCTCATGACAGTATTATATGTTTTGTAATAACGTAATGCCTTATTCCTTTCTAATTTGCATTAAACGTCGAACTCTCGATATATAATGTCTCAATATTTTTTCATTCTAGGGTTTTTCATCGAATCAATATGTGTGGAATTGCATAATTAACATATCTGTATACAATTTTTTCATCACAAAAAAATGAATTATCCATTAGATTATCGGAATCACTGACATTACGAAACATTCTAATATTTCTTTTTTTTTATGTTTCAGGTGAGTGTCAATATCTCCATTCAGCGATCAGAATTAATGGCCCGAAAAAGAAAAAAAATTTACGATCTGTGAGTAAAGACGAAGCGTCACCTCTCCCCCTATGTAAGAAACTCATTAGACGAGCTCCCCCTGTCATTAATTGCAATCGTGATGCGATATTGACGACAAAGTACGAGCTCGTAAATTCACCTTTAAAAAAAACTCGAACTTCTAAAGTAAAACCTGAGGGGAAAAAATATCGTGAAAGCTTCTAAAGGTTATAAAACAAAATGTACGCCTGAAAGAGGCATTAAAGATCTTTGGCGACGTCGTATTAAAATTCATCATAACCGTAAAGGCTCGTCAGTATTCCCGAGACACGTGGAAAAGACGAAAGAATAGGGGGAGAGGGGTCGCCTTTATTACCATATTGATACGATAAAAAGGGGAATTAAAAAATTAGAGGGCGAGGATGGCTGTACTGGCAGCGTAGGAGGGAATTTTCTAGGGAAAATTTTCTGAGAACTTCTCTAGCGGCGAAGGGAAGAACACAATGGTGGATTATTCTGCTTGAGGATATCCAAGTATTTTGGCTATTTTTTTTCTCAAGTGAAATGCTTTTCTAGTTTTGTAGTCGAACGTCAGAGCTTTCATTTGAGTCTGAGTTTTTTGACATTTTACAATGATTTTATTATTTAAACTTTGCAGATCTGAATTTGAACATTTTAAAAATCTGAAAACAAATTTGAAAGTTTACTTTTGGAGGAAGATTGATGAAGTCATTTGAAAATTGCAATTTTTGAAAATTACGAGCATTTTCTATGAATAATTTATAAATAATAAATTTTCTACGATAAAAATAATTTTTCTGAAAGTTTGAATAATTTCCATTATTTATTTATAAACAACGAATGTTTAAAAAAATGATAATTCTCTGCAAAATGTCATTTGAACTACTGACATTGACATTATTTTTTATTTTGATTGGGCGCTTACCACTAGAAAAATTCTTCAATAAAATCAAAATAAAATTGCAATTTTTTTTCCAAAATTCTACAATGCACAGATTTTCTAGTGCCAGTACTTCAATCTTTCTCGTATTGTATTAACAAAATTAGAGAATGAAGTCACTTTTCAACAATGATTATCACTTCATGGACTAGTCCATGTTAATAAAAATTATGATAAAATCATTCATGAGACGGAGAACAGCATTTGAGAATGACAACACGAGCCCCATTTATGATTTTCAATCCATCAAAGTGTCCTCCTGTTCATGAATAAACATTGAGTTCGACTTTACTACTTTTAATAACTTTTTAGAATTCATATTTTATTAATGCCCCTCGGGGGCATTCCAATCGGGCCAACCGTTGCGCAACGTCATTTGCGTTTTATTATTGTACTTTTTCTCCCTCTTTTATTATTATTTTTTCTTCCCCCCCCCCCACCCTCGTCACTTCACATGTATAAAATAGGTTTTTTTTTTCATTTCACTACAGACAACGTAGAGTGCACGACATCCGGTGATTCTTCAACGTTAGAATCTTTTTGCGCATACGACACGGTGTATGTGTAATATACCCCTCTCATTTCCCCCATTCCCTCGTCGACTCAGTCTCCGTCGCAATAAAACTTTTATGTATTTATTATTAGAAGATAACAAATGACATTACCGGCTTTACCGCCAGTTGCGTTATGCGTCGTCGGGTACAAGGAGATGCAGCTATGGTTACACTCGAGCGATGAAGGAGGTGAATGGGTTTGGGGGAGACGGTGTGGGTGGGTGTCGATTGCAAGTTCAATTTTTTTCTCGGGAGATGTAATCAATTTATGGGAGGCTTTACTGCTTGGAAGAAACATTGGAATTTCATCGGCAGTTCAGTAGTAATTTTCCGGTATACGACATTGGATTCGATTTAGGAGGGGGTGGAATAATCATTGAATTTTTGAGTTAACTGGAAATTCAAGGGATGTTCAATTGAGAAAATATGCGTATTTCGTACTAGATTACGCTGAATTTTAAATTAATTGAAAATTTAAGAAGATATTTATATGTTAAAAAATTTCGGCTGAATTTTCCTAGCCAAATTCCGGAAATTTTTATCTTGTTCAATTCCATGGAAATGTCAGGAAATTTTGTCATTGAAAAATCAAATATTCCATTGATTTTCTGTTCAAATGATCTGGAAATCAATAAAATACTAGATTTTTCAGTTGAATTGTTCTGTGAAAATTCAGAAAAATCGGGAAAATTCAGGAAAAAATTGAAAATTCATGTCATTTTTTTCTCAATATTCATGTTCCATCAAAAATTCAATCAAGTTGTGAAATTTCCACCTCTGTCGCGCAGAATACACATGAATTTCCGTGAATTCTATTTATATCTTGAAATTTCATAACCATTTTTTCCCTAAATTCGGTTCAATGTCACTCTCATGAGATGTACTAATATCTTCCTTGAAATTAAAAAAAAATTCTGTTATCTGAATTTTTCCGAATTCTGATAGTTTTTGTAGAATAACTGAACTGAAATTTAATTTTCATTGATTTTTCATCAAATTGTGATTTTTCAATGATCACAATCATTAAAATTCCATGGACGGTTCAGTAGTGATTTTAAAGAGAGCCACGTTAAAATTGATTTAGAACGCAGAAAATCATAAAATTTGTAATTCCATGATTTCCTTTTGAATTTTCTCTCCAGACATGACTATTTATTAATTCACATTGAAATTTCTATTCATTGAAAATTTACCTGAATTTCCCCGAATCCTAATATTTTTCATAGAATAATTGAGCTGAAATTCACATTTTCCATTTTAATCCCATCAAATTATGAATTTTCAACCACGAAATTCATTAAAATTTCAGTTGAACTGTCACATTGATAGGCAGGATTAATTATCATTAACTAATGGATTTGGTGGAATGCTAAGGTCTATTCGGTCTCACTGAATGTTCATGCGTTAATAGTTAACAGATGCATATTTGAGGAGCCTTATTTGACTCGACTTTCGCCTTCAATGTTTCAAGTGAACCACTCGTTACCTATTAACGAATATTTATTTGTTCATATTCAACTCTACCATTCGTTAATAGCTAACGAATCTCGTTTGGAATAAGTGAATCATTCTATCAGTGCGCCTGATAAGAATTTCCCAGAATTAAACCGGAAATTCCAGCTTAAATTTTTTAACCGTATTCTTTGATGAGTGATTATCGTTTCTATTCATCGAAAAAATAATACCTTCGCAACTAGCAAAATGATTTCTCCGAGATAAATCGAAAATTTGAATTGCAAAGGCCAATCGTTGAACAACTCTGACAAAAAATATGAGATATCTATCGTCACGAGATCACAATTTATTTAACATAAAATCTTATCAGCATAACTTATTCGCATCGCGTGTGCATGATTTCAGAATAATATTCGATGAGGAAAAAAATGAGAGGAATATAACAAAAAAAAATCCGCCAGCGGAATATGAACGCGTCAATAAATCAAATAGAAACGGGCGAGGTCGATCGATTTATAAAAGGAATTTCCTTTTGTTTCTTTTTTCTTTCTGCCATTGAGCATTATTTTTTTTTTTTTCATTTTTGTTGGGCGTTTTTTTTATTCTGTCGAGTACTCGCACGCTTCAATTGTTCACTCCAGGATCGTTTCTATTATTTCTTTCGTTTTTTCCTAGTTTTGCATGCGAATAAAAATACGTATAACTGCGTAAAGGTAGGATACATTCATTTGCGCCCTCAGGGGGTTTCTGTTGTAGCGGCGGTTTTTAATCGAAATGCCGCGTATAAAGTTGCCGAAAATCAGATTATCTACCCCATATCTCTGTAGTCGAAATCGTGGACTTGACCAGCAGGCGTGTCCGGGTGGACGTCGCAATGCTCCCCTCATGGACGACTCGCTCAAAATTTTTTAACGGATAAATTTTCTTTCATTTATACATTCAGCGTTTTATTGTATTCAGGAAAAAGTAGTATTCTTCCATTGAGAATGGGGAAGTTTTCTATAATAATAAGCATTCTTAAGGATCTCCAAGTACTTCGTTCAAGTTAATAACTTCTTTTCAAGCAAGATTTCAGTTTTGGCAACAATATTGTCAGCCCCATACTTTTTCGGATTTTTCATTGTTGAATACATTTTTTCGGGAATTTTTTCAATGAATATAGAACAATAAATTTCAATGAATATTGTTAACAATATTTTACTCAATTTCACACTTGCCGTCGCACTTGTGTCGAAATATACTATTTTAGAAGGAAAAAAAATTGTTGCCACAAACATCTCTCTAAGGATAGAGGCAAATCAGCCAACGGTTAAAATTCTAAAAATTTATTCAATTAAGATTTTTAAAGTCATTGATTGCAATAAATTCGAATGACTTATTTGGAAAACTGTATATTTTTGTCATGAAATGATCCAATTTGCCTGAATGTCTCTAGCCTTTTCGGAAATCAATCCAGAACAAGCTTAACAAGAACGGATTTGATCCTACAAATCTCTTAATTCTCTCATTGTTGAACGAATGAATGAATGAATGTATGATTTCGATAATTCAGGAATGCATATTCTTCGTTAAAGACTGAAAGCTCTCATTTCAAGAAAAAGAATTATCATTTCAAAAATGAACACTCGAGACTGGAGACTGAATATGCTTCATGCAAGAATGGATATTCTTAATCCAAGAATATCTCCCCGACTAGTTTGAATCGACAAAGTCCCCAAGATAAATTAAGAATGAATATTCTCATTGCAATTATGAATTACTTAGTGTCGAGTCGACTTGGCTCTTAGCTGACTTTTTGAGGAATATCTCCGAATCGAAGAGAGATATCAAAATTATCGTAATAACCTTTTCCGTAGCTCTCAATTCGCTCTACAAAAAAGGTTATAACAAAAATTCCGCTACGTCCCTTAGATTTCGAGATATTTATTGAGAGCTGACTAATAGCTAAAATCGACTTCGCTACTGAATTATTCTCGTTAATCTTTGAGCCATGAGTTTCTTGATATAAGTGAGGACCTACATCTCAAAAAAAATTGTCCCTACATCAACCCCTGACCCCTTCAATGCATTTTCCCGGGGATGAATGATGAGAAGGGCTTGAATACTGAATGAAAGCCCTACAGTATAGTACAAAATGAGGGATAGTGGGGGGTTGAATTTTCCATCTCCTACAATGTCGGATAAAACGAGACGACGCCTGATAAATAATTCGTCTTTATAACCCGATACCCTTCGATGCAGTACATTGACCTTCTACATCTAACAACGTGATGTATAGTTAATGGTAAATGATAGAAAAATTTTCATTGTGCACTTTAAAAGTATAAAAAAAAAAACAGAGCTTATTGTCAATCGATCGTCCATCACAGCGTTGAGTTTTAATAAATTATCGATACAGTTGTACTTCAGCTCTGTTTTTATTCCGCCGCTTTATAATTTTCTTCTTTTTCAACTTACGTTTCGGAGACATATCCAGAGTTACCAACGTCGCAATATTCTTTTTAATAATGCCCCCGGTGTGCGTTGCAGTAGCAGGAGAGGTACAGAGCGCGAGCGGCTGTCGGGCCGTTACATTACGCGGTAAATAATAAACGTTTGCGAGGCCTTGGAAGTTATTATACAATATATACGTTAGTATACGCTCGATGCCATTACGGATATCGTATATTATTAATGCAGTGACACTCAACCGGGAGTTGGGTCCACCCCTTCACCTCCCTTCGGCCCTTCGTCTCCTTTCGATAATATAATGCAGTGTTCCACATTTTCGGGTGAAATTTCCGGTTTGCTGCTTGGAAATTTTGATGAAGTGGTTCCACTGATATTACAGTGAATTTTGTGGTGAGAAATTCACAATTTTGATTGGTGTTCTCATCAAATTGTGAATTTCAATTTAATTATTCCGTGAGAATTAGTAGAAATTAGGAAATTTCAGGAGAATTTATTCTTAATTTTTAATTAATTTGAAATTTAGGGCAATGTAGTAACGAATATTCATATTTTCTATTGAAAAATTAAGTAAATTGGAGAACTATCGCTTTTTTGTGCTCCACAAATTTGAAATTCAATTGGAATTCAATTGAATTTTCAGTGAAATTCCGAATTGCGTGATATTTTCTTCCTCTGAAATGAGATTTTGCGTCACAAATGCCGAATTTTTTACTCATCCGCAACTACAATTGTCAAATCTCCATCAATTTCAGTTCGTCTTCCCTTTAATTCACTTCGCATTTGACATTTTGTCTCTGTTTTTCATTCGTTTTATGACATTTCAATGTTAATGTGACATTTATTCCCATTTTTTACGAGTTTATTTACATAAAAACATTTCTCAATCCTCTCCCTCAGAAAATAGTATTTTTAAATTTAAAAAAAATATTGATTTCAGTTCCTAATGGAAAATCTAATCAATTTAATGTATTTCAGTTACAGCGGTTAGTCATAAAGCCCATGCTATACTGTAACGCTGAGATAATACAAAGTGTCGCGCAACTTAACTTTCATATCAATATTTATTGTAAACGATAAGATTATACGGAATTTGTTAGAGCCTGGTGATGTAGTATCACTGAAAAAAGAAACGAAATAAAAAGAATAAAAAACATGAGTGGGGGGGGGGCATGTGTTGATAGAGGGGAAAGAAGGGGACAATCGTATTTATATTGTTACGTCAGCACGCGTTGGTCGTCTGTGTGTATACGAAAGCCTTTTGTATGGAATAAAACAACGTGGTTCTCATCCGATCGTTAGATAACAAAAAAATAAATGGAAGAATTACAGAAAAAGAGGAAATATTCACTCATTTCCGTATGTTGTATCCGATTGTATTTTTAAACACAGGTAAATTACGGGTTATTCTCAACAGTGATCTCTAATCTCGAAATGAAAACCTCTCGAGTCCTTCCATTAACGAAACATTCGTGAATTAAATCAATTCAGAGAATTTAAAATGTCGTTTTGCCTCTGTTATTTCATTTTGCAACGGAAAATCGTCAACTCTCGATTGAAAATATTGATTCAACAATTGAGGAGAATGCATAATCACAGATGAGAACCCATGATGGCATATTTAAAGATATACCTATCGACATCTTAATAATAGACAACTGAAGCTTGTCTGTTATTAAGGTGTCGATATAATTTCATTTTCATCAATTTCCTTATTTTTGAGGACACATTTGTGAATTAAATTCATTTTACTGAATTGATTAAATCAATTCCGAGAATTTGAAGAGTCGTTTCAACTCAGTTATTTAATTTTCCCATGGAAAATCATCAACTCTCGATTAAAAGTATTGATTCAACAATTGAGGAGAATGCATAATCACAGATGAGAACCCATAATGGCATATTTAAAGATATATCTATCAACGTCTTAATAATAGACAAGCGCATCTACATAGGGAACTCCTAGAACTTAAGCTTGTCTGTTATTAAGGTGTCGATATAATTTCATTTTCATTAATTTTCTTATTTTTGACGAAACATTTGTGAACAAAATTAATTTTACTGAATTGATTAAATCAATTCCGAGAATTTGAAAAGTCGTTTCAACTCAGTTATGTAATTTTCCCATGAAAAATCGTCAACTCTCGATTAAAAGTATTGATCCAACAATTGAGGAGAATGAATAATCACAGATGAGAACCCATAATGGCATATTTAAACATATACATATAATTTTTTATCCAGCTCTCTCATTATTATGGCCATAAAACTATTGCGCAAGATAATGACTCGTTACTCGTAATACCAGTGTGTCATACGTATCCCGCGTGTGTGTGACAGTACATCATTATTAATAAGTCATACGACGGATCTGAATTCTCCAGAAAGTTCGCCAGTGTCTTGGTGACACAAACGCCCTGGCTCTCCCCCATTCGGCTCACCCTCCCGCCCGTGTGAAATGACTCTCTTTATTTTTTTCCCTCCACTGCAGTAAAGTACACGGTTGTATCCGTTTATTGAGTAATTTACTCGTCTTCCTTGTCGCGCAGTCGCGTGCGTAACCGTGACCGTGAATCGATATCACTTTTTTTTTCTTCTCTTGCTGTGGGAGTCAATTGACCTCTGCGAAGACATTTCAGGAAATTTGATTCTTCTTATCGCTGGATCGATATGAATATCAAATTTGTGTTTCTCTCTTATCCAAATTACATTTACACCGGTGGGAATTTAAAAAAATAGTAAAAGAGGCGTTTGAATTTTCAATGCTGTGAAGGTGAATTCAATTTAAAGATGTGGAAGTACTTTGGCTATTTTTTCTTCTATGAAATGCTTTCTCAGACATTTTACAATTATTTTATTAGTTAAACTTTATAGGTCTGAATTTGAATCTCGATATTGAACCATTGGAAAAGATTTTACAAATCTGTAAAAATTGGGAAGTTTAATTTTGGAGGAAGATTGATGGAATAATTTAAGTTAGCATTTTCTGCGAATAATAAATCATTTGTTCGGAATCGTAGCAGATTTATTCACATGCCTAAAAAAATAGTTTCCAAAAGTTTGAACAATTTGAATTATTTATTCATAACCCACGAATGTTTGAAGGAATAATAATTGTGGGCAAAATGGAATTTGAATAACGCGGAATATTCATGATTATTTTTTTCAAATTTTTCTCACGCAATTGAATTGACAAATTTGTTTTCAGTGACACGATTTTTCAGATTTTTCAGTGACAATCTTTTCAGTGACGAAATTCTTTGAAATTTCCATGGAATTATAATGTATTAGAATTTCCCAGAAGTACCGGAACTTCCAGCCAAAATTTTTTAACAGTCTAGACTCCTTAAACTCATTGCAGAAATTAAACAACAAATTCAATTGCCCTTTAGATGGATCGAAAATTCAGATGAATAGTTGTCTGAATTTTCAAAATGTTCATTACCACGTGGACCAGAAACTGGAAATTTAATACACGAAATATATAAAATCTTTAAAATATGGAAATTTTCAATATGACGCGTTAAAAAAATTCAACATATTTACATAAAATTCCAAGAGTAATTTCCCCCCAGTACATTCAATTTAAAAATTAAAAACGGCAAGACAATTTGAATATTAAAATATGCAGATGAAGGTAGCAAATGATAATATTTCCATACCTACAATACGAAAAAAAAGAATCTCTGAATTATTTCTTTTCCATCTCTTCTGAGTTATTTGTTTCATAAAATGTATAACTCGAGGCTGGAAAGTCGATTGGATGCGACCTCCTTTGCGAAAAAATATGCTACCTCGTTCCACGCCCCGAGGAAACATTTTGAGGATACAGAGGAGATGAGAAAGATCATGGAGAGTGTACACATCTCCCTCCCGTATATAATATATACATACAAAATATAAAATTAAATATACGATACATTATTCATTTTGAGTTTCTCTCTTTCTTGTCTTGCCCGTACGAAACCGTTTTTCATGTATTACGCTTGTGTATGATGAAGTGTATTCTTGTGTATGCCCTTTCTATATCGTTTCTGTAGACACAACGTATTATATCCAGCGCTCTGTCCCTCTATTCCATGGTCAACTCTCCGGGTGAAAAAGAAAGAGCCACGAGTCACGAGTGAAACGTTAACGTAACGCACACACTGTAACTGAGGGCTTCTACCTGGCATCTAACAACTTTTTCTTCTCCTTTTTCTTCTCATGAGAATGAGAATTTTTCTTTATTTTAAAGAAAGATGGCGGACTCATTTGCAATTCAATAGCCAGCCGTCGATACTTTTGATTTATCGTAACTCCACTCATTCACCTATAACCTTCCCTCTTCCAATGGTTTTTTCTCCTCATCCCTCTCGGAGAAATGAAATGAAATATTTTTCGATGGCAGAGGGAGGCATCAATCCCCGCGATTTATCGATTCGTCCTATCGCCTCGATTTTTTTTTATTATCCGTATCAATAAAAATGGCGGAATTGGCAGTTGAAAAGTTGGGAATTCACTGTTCATTTTTTTTCCCGCCCCTTTTGTTCCTCTGGATATTCAGTCACAGGATTTTTTTTTCGTCCAACAGAACACCCTAACGAATATATTTTTTATTCATAATTCCGGGCGAAAAAAAAAAATTGTCATTGTTTGACTTATCATGCTGCACCACGTGCTTTACATAATGGAACACAGTGTTGAAAACGTGGTTTAACGATATCTAAACACAACCGGTGCCCGGCAGCCAAAACGATGAATACTGTAATGCACATGGTTTTTGGTTTCAGAGCTTTACGTTTTTGGCGCTTTTGTCTCACTTTCTCTCTTTCCCTCTCGGTTTAAACCGTAGTCGAGCAAATCCAGTTGGTATGACGATATGAATACCGGGGGAAAACAGTTGGTCCGATGTATAACCAAACGAGTGAATCCGGTGGTTGGCGCACGAGCGAACTGGCTCGTGCGGCATCCCCCTCCCCCAGTCGCCCCCGCCAACCGACGACTCATCCTCTGTTTCCCTTTTACCTCTCTTATTTCTGCCCTGGGATATTCTGCAAACGGCTGATATGATGGCTAATGTGACGATCAATTATATCCTCTTACGCACGTGTCAAGTCACAATGTTTTGCCAAATTCTATTGTTCGCGGGATAATGGAGAATTTTAGTGAATTTATGGGAGTCGTTTTTCGGTATTTAGACGGGTGGAAAATAGTTTTGGAGGGGGAATAAATTTTGATTTGAGAATTAGTATTTTGGATTTGAAGGGGAATATTTTTTGTTCGAGAATAAATATTCGCGATTTTAGGATAACAAATTCGCGGGTCCGGAATATTTTTGTATTTTCGGATTGGGGAAGAAATATTCTTGAATCGAGAATTGTGAAATTGGTAATTCAATGTCGAGAGTGGGTTAAATTGATGAGTTTCCAAGTTGACGCTTGGGGTTTTTACATTCGATTCTTGAGCTGATGAACGTTTTTAGAAGAAATTGAAATTTGATGGCCAGCTGAGTAATATTTCTTAGGAGAGTGATGGGACATTCGATTCAGGGGGAAACGAATCGTGAAATGTCAATTTCACTGAAAAGTGAAACAAATTCTAAATTTTAGAGTAGAAAACTGAGAATTTGCCGATATAATTGAATTATTATTTTTTTCAACATTCATTATTCATAAATAATTGATCTTGTTTATATTTTCGGAAATTTTTGCATTATTTCATCAGTCTTCTTGCTAAAGCAAACTTTCATATTTTTTTCAGATTTTTAAAATGTTTTCTAGCGATTCAATATCGAGATTCAAATCCAGATCTGCAAAGTTTAAATAATAAAATCATTGGAAAATGTCCGAAAACTGGGGGTCAAATGGGGCTCAAATGAAAGCTCTGATGTTTTACTACAAAAGTAGAAAAGCGTTTCACTGGAGAAAAAGTAGCTAAAGTACTTGGAAATCCTTAAGCGATTGAAGAAAAATTACTTGTCTCAAGTGAATATGTTTAAAATATTAGAAATTTTTTTTCCTCAGTGTAAACATTTTTCCAAGAACTTTAAATTTGATGAACAGTTAAATAATAATTCTTAAGAGACTGATATTAAACTCGATGTAAGGGGAAAGGAGTCATGAAATTTGACTTTCACTGAAAATTGACACGAATCCCAACAATTTACTATCATTTTCCTGATTTCAATGAATTTTCACTGACTAGTTGACCTAAAATTGACAGCTTCCATTGATTTTTCCATAAAATTTGGAATTTTCAATAACAAAATTTCTCAAAACATCAGCTAAAATTTTTTAAACAGCGTATGTTTGACGAAAATGTCAAAATAATGAGCATTTCATGGAGAAAATTACCGATAAAAAACTAATCTCCACGGATTTTTCGACAAACATCACGCGATATATTTTTTTCAGTGAAAACAACTTTTTGTTACAGACTATTCCTTGATTCCACTTCAATAGAATTGACGTAATAAATATTTCAAGGCTAAAATCCAAATAATAGCCGGTATAGCCAGCCCAGAATCGTGCAATTACCCTTAATTATATATGTTATATATAAAATATACTATTGTTTTACATCCGGTTTTGTGGGCTGTGGTTGCCGCCCCTTTCGGTGTTCCCCGAGCATGAGAGAGAGGCAGCCAACTCCAAGTTATTACCACTAATCTCGTAATTACCCAGGCCAAATGGCAGTACCCCTAGACTCTCCCCAGTAGTCGGGACAACGATTTCTCCTTCTTTCTGATTTTACCTCTCAATAAATTCGCATTTCGTTCTCATTCTCAATATTATAAACCCAATTGTTTCGGTTTTTCAACCATTTCTCTTCGACTTCAGTGCTAATTACCCTTTCCCCAGCTATACATTCGCGTGCGAGTTAAATGTTACGTCGAGGTATCAAAACTACATAAAACCACGCTAAAAAAAAACCCTGAAAGGCGTCGGGAATCCTCGTGACTCTGCGAAATTAAAAATCAGAAAGTAATCTCAAGCCACATGTTTAATCCCCTCGACCTTATTCTTGAATCAATAACTATAATAATTCTCCATTCAAGAGTGGCCAAAAAATCGGTAAATAAAAAAAAGTAATTACTGGTATTGAGACTGGAGTGTTTGTCGCCAGTGGAAAGGGGATGACAAAAAAAAATCTGGGAAAGAATGGGGAGTTGGAGAGAAAACAACTTCTTGTTATATCCAAACTGTCGGGCAAACTGGACGAGAAATACTTGCTGTATAACTATCGTTAGAAATAATAATAACAATAATAATATAATGATAATAGTAATGGAGGTTGGAAACGTTATTGCGAGTAATAATTTTCAGGGGCGTAATCGTTGAGAAAGAACGCCCCTGGGGTAACTGCGTTCATAATCGTTATCGTTACGGTTTACGTCAGCGTCTGCACAGGCCAGGTTTTTCACCTCCCTCTCGCCACCCTTTTCCTCTATTTTTCGGTCTTTCTCGGTTGTTCTGTACGTTTATGCCAAGAAATTCCTTCTCTCGGTTTTTATTATTTTTCACAACTCTTTTAGGAAGTTTAACGAAATTTTTACGTTTGGAATGATTCGAGGGGAGAAATATAAAGTTTTATTCGAGGGCGAGGAATGGGAAATGCTGAAAATCCAACGGATGTTTCGGTTGGTATTGGGAGTTTCTTGTGACAATTTTTAGTTTTTATTTTTAGGATACTCTCGGGCGTACACTCTACGGGCGTTTCAAGGAATTTCGTAATTGAAAATCGAAAATTTTGGGATAAATTGGGGGAGTCGGGAATTTTAGCGCATTTAGTTTATGAAAATTTATGGAAATCGGGAAAATTCAGGGGAATATGTTCTTGAGGGTTTAATTATTGAAAAAATCAGCGTTATTTGGGGTGAATATTAAGGGTTTGATTGAGTGTTGAAGTCAGTGGGGAATTCTCGTCTTTTTAAAAAATTTGGAATTTCATGATTTTTTTTTCTTTAATCGAATCTAATGGAAATTATTAGTCAACTTTCAATTTTTGGAACTTTGATAAATTTTTATTGGTTTGTAGTTGCACAGACTCTTTGTAGAAAAATCAATGAAAATTGTACATTTTAGTGCAATTATTCTACGAAAATCAATAGTAATCAGGAAAATGTGGCAAATTGATTTGTGAATGTTCAATTAATCGAAAATTTATCATCATCTGGGACTGAATATTAATATTTTGATTGAAAATTCAACTGAATAGAGGAATTCATGTCTTTCAGTTGTCAAAAAAATTGCGATTTCATTGAATTTTTCCTGAAATAAAAAATTCCAATTTTTTTCCAACAATGAGAAATAAAAATATTTGAAAGACCACTTCAATTAAATGTATTCAGCAGCAGCGTTTGCTATAGATACACATTGAAATAAATGAATAGAAATGAGATGAGTTGGAGAGAAAAGGCATAAGCCGTTGAATTAAATGGACAAAGTGGGCATTAGTTCAAACGATTATTAGAGTTTAGGTTTTTAGGTGGAGAGTTCACATAAATGGGGCTCCGTACCGAAGGAGGAATGAAAAGAAAGACGATAGAAAGAGGGAATATAATAAAAACCCAGTCTTCTTATTTTTTTTTATCATAACATTCAGCCCTTTTCACGAGGTTTTCTCTCTGCATTAATGGCCCTCCTGCTTTTTTAATATTTCAAACTCTCGCGGACATTATTCATTTACCTCAACTTCTTGTGATTAAGTGTTTTTACATTTGCGAGCTTTTTTTCAGTTCTGGTAATATCAACAAGAGTTGAAAACAATTTTTCCCGGGCTTTATTTGGTCACTCCTTTCTGTTGATTTTTCCCAGTCTTCCGCGGAATTTTGAGAGAAAGTATTACGTATAAAGCGAGCAATATGTTATGGCATGTACCACAGATGTCTTTCCAGAAGGCCAGGGCAGCGCCAAAATCCATAATTTAAGAATTTTCCGGAGTGGAAAAGTTTTTTTGATAATATAGTGTATACAGTTGCTGTCGGGAGTGGGTGGCTGAGGCGAAGGGGGGGGGGAGAGAGACACATAAGGGAGTGAGGAGGGGTTGGTTGAAAAAGTTTGTAATACATTGCGCTTTTCTACGACTCGTGCCTGACTCTCTGCGACTCCCAAGGACTATGTGAAGGAAGTATATGTGCATGTATATGCGAGGGGGGAACTCGGAACAAATTGGAATTCTTGCGTTTGACGTAGGGCAAATGGGATACTGTGGAAAAATGAAATTGATGGAAGTAAATATTTGAAAAATTTTATGGTGAAATGTGTGTTATTAACTCTGGGGACAAATTTTTGAGAATCGTCTCTACTTTCGTAATTTCATCTTCGTTGGGGGCGTGCTCTTGCCCCAATCATCTCGTTTGGAAATGTCATATTCGGTATTAGTTCGGAGAAAGGAGTGGAAGTTGGTTTCAAGGTTTTTCGGTGATGGTAGCGGACATTGGAGAAGACGAAAACATCTTGATGAGTTTCCGAAGATAATTTTCATTCTGTTCTTCTTAATTTTGTCTTCGTGGGATGGAAATAGATGGAAGTTTCATGTTAAGTGGTTGTTATGAAATATTTCAAGAGATTTGGCTCGAAGTTTCAAAGGAAATTCTCTGTCATGAGACGTTTTGAAGATTTTTTATAAATAATTCTTTCAATTGTCGTCAATATAATATCTCCACTTTTGATTTGTTTTTAAGAAAGTCATTTCAACTTCGTGGAGGTAATTTTCATCGTGACGTCGGCCAACTTGACAATGTTGGAATTTTTTTCAAGTAGTTGAGAATCGATTTTGACTATTGGCCAGGTTTCAACGAATATCTCGGTATCAGAGAGAGATATCAAAATTTTTGTTATGATCTTTTTTGTAGCACTCGATCACCTCTACAAAAAAGGTTATTACGAAAATTTCGTTATCTCCCTTAGATCCGTAGATATTTCTCAAAAACTCAGCTGAGGACTGTCGACTTGAATCGAAAATTCATAATTTCATGGAAAAATCCGTGGGAACTGTAAATTTCAAGTAAATTATTCTAGGAAAATGAACGAAAAATCAGGAAAATTCAGAGAAATCTATCCTTGAATTCCAGATCCCTCTAAATTTTCCGGGAATTCCTTGAAAAATTCAGGTAATTCCAAGAAGTTTAAAGGAATTCTCTGAAAATTCAAGAGAATTCGGCAGTGAATATTCATTCTCACTTGAAAATTCATGTAAATTGTAGGATTTTACTTAATTTTTTACAGAAACTAGAAATTCCTTCGTCTTTTTCGCAAAATTCAGCCGAATTTTCTCAACAGTGTTATCGTTTCGCTACTGAATTGAATTCACGATCAAACTATTCCCTGAAGTACAAAAAAGCATTGAACTCCAAAACATTTTCCTCAACATTTCCGGTGAAATTCCCTATCACAAAGCATTCTAAAAAATTTTCAAAAATACTTCCCTCATTTTTTCGCAATCTAATTATCTCCCCCCTAATTTTATCTTCACGGTGGTAATTTCAACTTCATGGAAGTAATCTTCACCATCGAATCATCTCACTTGACAATGTAATTTAACAGCGAACAGACTGGGGCATTACAGGGCTAACTGGGGAGGCAGATCGTAACTTTCTCGATCGTCGTTTTAGACGGTCGTTGAACGCTTCAGCCCCGTTGAAATCGAAAATCCAAACTTGTCCTTTCCCCTCGCGCTTCATTCGTCCTCACCTACTCGTTGAAACATTCACGTGGATATCCAAATGTCCTCCACCCTCGCCTCGCCTCCTCCCCCCCCCCCCCCCCCCCCCCCCCCCCCCCCCCCCCCCCCCCCCCCCCCCCCCCCCCCCCCCCCCCCCCCCCCCCCCCCCCCCCCCCCCCCCCCCCCCCCCCCCCCCCCCCCCCNCTATGGGCGAGATGTGGATATAATTTTATCCAGTTTTTTTATTGCGGACATGTTGAACTGGTAAGGGCCTCGATAGCGGCAGCTGAATCGGAAATATTGCCCATAAATATCGGAGATATACCACTTCCACATCGTGAGCTTTTGTCAGTGTATTCAGTGATGGTGTGTGACTGATGGATAAAAAATGTCTTTCCATGTGTTGTTATATTAAATAACGTTTCATAAGTTATGATGTATCGAGTATCAGTGATTTCGATCACCGACGTTATCTCACCAATGGACCTGACCGTAAAGTGAAATAAATTCAACTGCTGATCACGATATGACGAAAAATATCGCGCGAGAGCGATAATTTTTTTTTCAAAACGTGGTTTTAGATTAAAAAATGAGAGGAGATTGAGGATAGCTCTTTCCTCGCATTCCGCAAAATGGAGAACATTGGCGTTTTTTTGAGATTGAGTGGAGTGCAACATTCCAGGACTCGGTCACTGTTACTATTACTAGAGAATGGAAAAATGGACGATAATGACAGGGATGCGGGTTCCCCAAGGAGATAAAAGTGGAGGGGTAGGGCTTGATAGGACGGTATTTTAGACGATTGGCGGGGAACTGATTATAGCAATTAGTTGGATCAGTAGTGATGGTAAAAGTTCGTTAGGAATGTGTCAATATTTCGGGTGAATGGTAAAGGAAAGGTTAAATGAAGGAAATAATACTTTGTTGGGTGGAGGGGCGGGTTTGGTGAAAATAATCTTTAATTAAAAATCGTGGAATGCCAAATTTTCAGAAATTCAGTGAAATTCCAAGTATTTGAACAGCAAGAAGACGAGAATTTTCTAACTTACCTGAATTTTCAGCCAAAACAGGAACATTTAATTGATAATTCAAGAATGCATTCACCTGAACTTTTCGGATTTCAACACGAAAATTAGCTTACAGTTTTATAGAAGTCATATTTCTCTCATTTTTATCTTGAAATGTGACATTAGATTTACTCTATGAAAAAAAATTGAATTTTCATGTACAGTTTAACAGCAATTTCGAGGAGAGCGACGTGAAATCCGATTCAAGTGGAGAAAAAATAATTAAATTTCAGATTTGACTGAAAATTCAAGGGAATTCCAAATGTTGAGCAGTAAGCAGAGGAGAATTCCTCAAGGATATTCAAGTATCTTTTACAGTTTGGTACAAACTGCACTATAGATTCAACCATTTTCAATCATCCAATTTTTCAATTAAATTGCGTGAGAAAATTTGAAAAAAATTTGAATATTCAACGTCATTAAAATTATATGTTACATGGAATTATTATTTTTTAAACATTCGCTGTTTATAAATAAATTATTGAAATTGTTTAAGTTTTTGGAAATTTTATTTTTTGGGCATGAAATCGATTTGATAATTGATAGTTTATAAATTATATGAGTATTCAGGAAAACCAACAGTGCATTCGCCTGAATTTTCCGGATGTCTATTAATTTTCCTTGAACAATTGAAATCAAATTCAGAATTTAAAGGGATTTTTTAATAATATTGTCTATTTTTCAAAAACGGAATTCCCTGAACTTGCAATGGAACTCTGTCATTTGATAAAAATTTCCCAAAAGTGTGCCGGGAAATTCAGTAAAAAAATATTATCAGTGAGCCAAACCCCGTTTTTTTTCCAGAAGTTTTACCAATTCTTAATTGATCAACGACTCTCATCCAGAAAACTCTCCCAATTCTGATTGCATATTACTAAATGGTTCAATACTCTCAAGACCTCTTTAACTCCCAACCACTTCACAAAAATTACACACCTCGATCTGCCTCAAAACGTCTCGTCTCCCTTGAAAAAAAAGTTCCCCCTCACTGCATATCAGTCTTTCTCCCGGGGTGCGGACTGAATATTCCTCTCTCTTTTTTTCGTGTTCACGAGCCCAGGAAAAAGAAGAATGGAAAAGATATAAAAAAAAAATATGAAAAAAAAAACTCGAACGAGTGACAAAAGACGAAGTGGCTCTTTCATTGGCCCCAGCATAAAGCGTGAAATAAAAATAAAGAACCATCCCCCTCCCCTTTTTCTTTCTCTCCCCCACCCCCTACCCCACGGTATTATTTTAAATGTGCAGAATCCTCGGGGCTTCGTCGGTTTTCTCCTGTCTTTCGCTATATTCACCTGCAGCCTATACTCTTCTTCATTTTTTTCAAATATTTTCCACCCCTCTAAATCCTCTCACTGCACCTCTTCGATCCCCTCTCAGCGTACGGGCGCTATTTTTTCCTCGTATTTTTGGAGGAATAATGCGAATGGAGAAATTCACGGGCCACAGCTATCTCCCTCGTCACTCCTCTCACCCTCTACCTCTCGTTTCTATCCTCTTTCCGCGGTGAAACGGGACAAACTGTTGAATACCGGTCGAGTGCGCGCCACGAAAAAAGAGGGAAAAGTGTCGGCCACTTTTCAACGGCGCCTACGGCGATTGCAATTTCTACGTTACAAATTAAACGTTACAGCGCTTGTTTCACTTTTATTTTTCTGTTGTTTTTTGATATAAAAAAAGAACAAGGGGTTTCGAATAAAGGAGAGGAAATATCTGTGGGATATCACGGAGAAAACTAGTGTCTGAAATTAAGACATTGAGACATGTATTTTAGATATTTTGGGGGCGTTACTAGAGAATCTTTTGTTTCAAACTTATGATGTGTTAGTTGATTTTCTAAATTTTCATTCATTTTTACTCAGTATCACTTTTTACTCAGAAATCAAACGCAATCAGAAGAATTTAGTTGTCAAAAATACTGATGAAATAGTCATTTTCGTCCCAAGGCCTATGGAAAACAAATACCTGAATTGAGTATAAAATATACTTGATCGAAGCGGTATACGTGTTTAAGTCGATTTTGACTATTGGTCAGTTTTTGACGAATATCTCGGAATCTAAAAGAGATAGGAAAATTCTTACCATGACCTTTTTTGTAGAGCGAATTGAGAGTTATAAAAAAGGTCATGAGAAAAATTTTGCTATCTCTCTTCGATTCCGAAAAATTCATGAATGTTGATAAAAAATTCATGAATGTTGTATATTCTTCAATCAAAACTTCATTTTTCCCGGCACAAAAAAGGGGAAATGAGATTTGGTTTCTTTGCAAAGATTTTGAAAAATTTTTCCCTCCTAAAGTATTCCTGACGTCAATTTCCGTGATGCTCGTTTATCCACGTATATATATTTCGCATTGTCATTGAGGCGAGTTGAAGCTCGTAAATCGAGGGAGTGCGGAGGGAAAGAGAAAAGGGTATAGACCTACGTTGTGGGATAGAACCGGGGGAATACAGCAAGAACGGCGCTGGCGCGATGTATCAATCCACGTCCGTTCCTATTTGCCGGTAATTAATCACAAGCGCCGGCTTGCTTAGCGGATTAGTGACTGTATGGAGAAAGATATCATTCGGGTAAAAGACGCAGTATCATTGTTACATGCAATCATGACGTTGAATATAATTTTACTCATTAATGTAATGCTGTTGGGTGCAGTAACGGAATGATCTTTTATCAATTTTTTGTGTTAAAAAAAAAATTCTGAAATGTGGACAAAGAGAAGGGAATTCTAGATGAATTGTACACATGTAAAAACCATTGTCTTCAAGACGTTTCAATTGAAGGCATTAGACACACAAATCCAACTTCGTGATGACTAAAATTCCAAATGTCTCATGAGACGCTTTTCCCGTCTAAAAACGAGACGTTTGATGGACAAGACATTTTTTCTGTCTCAGTTCAAAACACGCCAAAAGTATAATGGCATTAATAGTCAAGAAGCCTCGTTAAAAGTAGCTAAAGCCTTACATCTTTTCCACTACTTTAATAATTGGAATACATTTCTAAAAATTGCCGATGAATCCTTGAAAATCACTGACATGTCTCTGAAAATCAGAACGTTTTTCGCTCTATGGTCGTTTAAAAAGGACTACACTGTCAGAAAATTACTCCTGAAATTTCAAGTAAAAAATGGCCGTGACTATTCGCACCATTGCGTGAATCACTCCCGTACACTCCATACACTCCACGCATGTGTGAAGTTTGTGTGTTTCACGCAGCCGAATTTTCATACTGCTGTGTATTTCACGCAATTGAAGTTTCATACTACTGTGTGTTTCACGCAGTTGTATTTTTATAC
>NW_021680349.1:2838193-2898608 GCF_001412515.2 Diachasma alloeum
AGGGCCTCTAAAGATGGTTTTGAACCAGGGGAGACTCCTAGACCCCACTGGACAATGTTGTCACAATTGCGCTTTTCAATTGAAAACAGACATCATCTTTAGACAATTGTCATCTTTAAAGACTTCTGCAGGCCATTACAATCAGTCATTCACTCGAAATTTTCATGTATTTTAAAGTAGATGAAAATTAACAATTAATTAACAATTGTTATTACAATTACAACGGAGTAACAATTGTTATAGAAAAATCAGTTGAATGCTGGAATATTCACTGGAATTGCAATTTTCAAGTCCGCATGATAATGAAAATGATAGATGTCATTGAAATTTGATCCTAAATTGAATTCAAATTTACAACATTGAGAATTCAAGTGCAACTATTGTTTATTTATTTTTTAAATTTCTAACAGTGTAGTATTATTGATTTTAGAATGAAGCACTCTGATAATTAAATTTCGAATGTTGAAATTCTTAATTGAACGACACAAAATTTTCTTCAAAAATACTTTTTCCTCGTGTGCTTCAAGAAAGCCAGTGATTAAGGAAAATAATGAATGTACTTCCCAATTTGATTTCAAGACTCCGCCGGTAATCGGAATAGCAATTAGTCAATTAATTAAGGGTACACATAATTATTAGCGACGAAGCCCAGTGGTGCCAACTACCGGCAGTCGTCGAGACGTTAACTTGAGCCTCCGATTGGGAATTATTGAGAGAATTAATTGTGCGTGAATACGTCCTCATACCTGGAATTTTCTCCCTTCATTTCCTCGAGGGCTTTTTCTTCGTTCTCAACTGTTTTTTTTCCCTCCAATTATGAAACGTAAAAAAAATTCGGAAAAAGTAGAAATATTCATTTTCATTATTTTTAACTCTCGACTGAATTCATCAACTCCAACTATGATCATCATTCTTAACGCTATTTCATCGTCAACGATAATTAGCCACATAAATATGCGTTCGTGCGTAGCATAATTTGACCAATAACAGTAAATTACTCGCGAGGATGAGAGGAAATATGAGGAAAAAGGGGGAGAGAAGTGCATACTTGGTTGGAATGACTCCCCACTTCTATCATTGCACACACACAGGCCCCTTTTACCCCGCATGACGCAGCACCGACGATAATGCGATTAATTGGTATTGCTAATCGTCGATAATTAATATAAATAGATGATCGGGGGAGAGGGAACGACTGGGGCTATTCAGCCGTGACTCACGTTTAAACTGAACGTCCATCAAGCGAGAATGAAGCTTAATTTTCTGACCAATTCTAACAAAATCACGTTTTGTTCATAATTCTGGTTGCGAAGCGATCGTTTTCATTGATATGATACAAATAGAAATCATTGCGGAGGTACATTCAGAGGTTTGACCCATTCGAAATAAACGAAACTATTTATTTGTTATTTTTATATTCTTTCCAGCAATATTTCTGTTGCAGTTGGAGTCTCAATGAAAGCTTTATCACGAGTTATTTGAATAAATCCATTTTTTAAATTAACATTTGTTTGATTCATCTAAAGCACAAGGAATAACGAACTTGAAAACATGAAATTTTTCGGATTAATAATTCTGTTTAATGCTAAACAGAATTATCAAACAATAATTGAAGAAAAAAACTGCTCACACATTCATAGAATTCACTATTATAAGAAATTTGAATTTTTATGAACAGTTTAATAATAATCTCCATCAGAAAAGTGACATTGAAATGGATTTAGAAAGCAAAAAATCGTAAAACTTTAAATTTCACTGGAGATTCAATGGAATTTCAAAGTCCTCAGTAGCAAGAAAATGCAAATTCAAAGAGTACATTTGCCTGATTTTTTCCAATGTCTATTAGTTTCTCTATTGATTGAATGAATTCTCATTGATTCATTCATCAACTTTAAAATCCCAACGACGAAATTCCTTGACATTCCAGTGTAACTTTCACCTGCTACAAATTTCCAAAAACTCTTCTGAAAATTTCCTCCAAAAAACTTCTAACAGTCCTTGTTCCCTAAACATGTTTCGTGAAAAAAAAATGACTTCCTTTCAATTTCAAATTGTCTCTATTTCCCATTCATTCAATTTTCCCTCTTCATTTTTCCTGTTATTAAATGATTGGATTCACGAGTGCCAGTATCACTTCATACAATCGAAATATGAATACTTTTAGCTTTATTTCGAGAGGAATGAAAATCATAATATTTCGTTCGATTCATGTCATCGGGTACATTAAAGTGTTGAAAACTACCTCAACACATGTTGTACTCATAGTCTGTCGTTGACGATACCGCACTCTCCATTTGCCGGAGTCAACGATGCGCAACGTCATTCGATACACAAATCCCACCGTATATATGCCCCCCTCCCCCGCATCCAACAGTATTATATTATATTCACGGGTATTCATTTACATGTAAAAGTCCATTATGAACTCGGGGCTTTAGCGATGCTGGCTCGACACAGGTCGGGAGAAAATAAAGAGGGCTGAGGTGATCATATGTTTTTTTCCTCGTACGTTTTTCCGGATGGAGGCGCATGTGTTCCAATTTGTCGATTCCCCCAAGATTGGCTTTTGTTTATATTTTTTTTTTCCATGGGAAGTGGTGAAAAGAGAGGGGTATTTAACGGTTGAGCGGATCCTTTCATCTCAATATTCATTACAATTTTCTTTATTTGTGATTACATCAAAATTTCATTTCATTCCGGGGAGAAAAATGAAGTTTGAGGCTGTTCGTAAGAGGCGTGAAATTTTAATGGTTCCATTTTAACTACAAATTTTTTTATTCGTAATTATATCAGATTTTATTTTATCTTATTTTATCTTATTTTATTTTATTTATTTTAAGATTGGCTTTTGTTTATATTTTTTTTTCCATGGGAAGTGGTGAAAAGAGAGGGGTATTTAACGGTTGAGCGGATCCTTTCATCTCAATATTCATTAAAATTTTCTTTATTTGTGATTACATCAAAATTTCATTTCATTCCGGGGAGAAAAATGAAGTTTGAGGCTGTTCGTAANAGCGGATCCTTTCATCTCAATATTCATTACAATTTTCTTTATTTGTGATTACATCAAAATTTCATTTCATTCCGGGGAGAAAAATGAAGTTTGAGGCTGTTCGTAAGAGGCGTGAAATTTTAATGGTTCCATTTTAACTACAAATTTTTTTATTCGTAATTATATCAGATTTTATTTTATCCAGTGGTAAAAAATGAAGTTTGAGGTCGTCATGAGAATTATCAAATGTTATGGAGTTATCACAGAATTAATAATATTTTCTATCTCGATTTTCATTACAATTGCTTTTTATTCATACTTACGTAAAAATTTTGTTTCATTCATTGGAAAAAATGAAGTTTAGAGATTTTCGTGACAGTTATATTATTTTATTATTGAATCATTAGTGAATGAATAATGTTGTTCATTTAATTCATACAAAATTGATGATATTTTGCATAAATTATTCATGATTACATCGAAATTTCATTCAATTCTGTGAAAAAAATAAAGTTTGAATTCTTCATGATAGTTATAAAATTTAATTATTGAATCATCACTGAATGAATAACATTATCCACTTAATCTGCACAAAATCAATGATTCATTTTTAATTTCATTTTAAAATTCACACTCTAGAATTGAGTGCATTGAGAACTTGAAATTATAAATAAATTGGCCTTTTCCCGTGTGTCAGACGAATAATATATCCTTCATTGCCCTTGCTCTATCTTTAATGTTCATTTGAATATCAATTTAGTTTTATCCATCTTTCATATGGAATCGCTGAATATAAAGCGTTTAGAGTTTCACCTTCAGTATTCTGGCATAATTTAATCAACACTTTTATGAATCTTTTCAATCATTCAAACTGCCTCGTTTTCTTGAACATAAAACTCACGGAAAATTACTAATGATATCCACCGAGTATCTCTGGTCTGACAGAGCCAGAAAAATTTCCATGAGAATCGATTTTGACTTCTTCATTGCTCGCAATAATTTCCTGTCATTTCCTGTCATTCCGTCGACGATAAAAAAATAGGCGACGAAATTTGATGTGCGACACGTATGATGCCTGGATGACGATTCACTATTTTTTTTTAGTATCCTTGAGAGGAATAATCTAGTGGAGTTTTCAGTCTAAAAGGAGGATATTTCGCATATTTTTGGTGACAGTATTATCGGGCGTAATTACATCCAGAGTGATGAAAAATATGTCAGTCACAGCTGTCATTGGCATTTCAGGATATTATCTAGTACTGAAATAACTTTGAAAACCAATTTAATTGGGTCTCTTCAAATTTCTGCTGGAAAAAAAATGAATGGAGAGTCTTGCTGGAACAAGAATGATCGCCCTCATTACTTCCTTTATTTATGCATCCACGTGCGGACAAAATAACTCAGAATATCTGAATGAAGTTGACATTGTCATTAAGATCTATGTGAAATATGTAAATATGCGGTCTAGATATTCTCGATGTTTCACTCGAGTATCTTTTGTTTCAAAATTATGATGTCTTATTGATTTTTCTTATTGATTTATTGATTTAAATAATTTTTTAAGAATTATTTACCTCATTGGCCTCCAATTTCAGTTTTCACCAATCGATCGAACTATTCAACTTATGAACTGTTTAAATAAGGCAGTGGCTATTGAAAACAGACATCATCTTTACAGACATTTGTCATGTTGTGAGGCCTTAGCACGCCATTTCTCGACCCGCTCTTTCATTTGAGCTCAAAAAAACATTCATATCTTGTCTGATGTCTCTGGTACAAACTCTGGTCTTCAACTCTGGTTTCAATTGAAATTGTCCCCATTGTTTTTTATAACTTTCTAGAACCTCTCATAATTTTCTAGAGCGTTAGCATCTAGATTAATTACAAAATTCCTAAAGATGTCTAGAACATTCAAGTCTTTTGGAACATTCTGCATCAGAAAATTGCGGAGTTTTCCAGACAATTCGCGCACTTTCCAGGGGATTCACGAATTTTCCAAAGGATTTGCGAATTTTTCCCGAGAAACGCACGTCTCAAATTATATGAAGCAAGATATCTCCAAAAGCTCAATGCCAAATAATTGAATGATTCCGAAGATAGCCTCCACATGCACGCGATATGAATTTGTAAAATAATTCCCTCATCGGCAAACTCAGAATATAAATGCGCAAAAAACCTATTCCGTTATAACAAGACAATGAGGAGTATGGTTTGTGTATCGACGGAAAAAAGAGGGTGGAAATGATGAAAAAACGTAACAATGGGGAGGAAAAAGGGTTGACTAGTGGTCCTAAATACCGGGTGAGGTATAAATATTCATAAATAAGATACTTACTTTCCCCCCCCCCCTTCCCCCCCCAAAGTTGCCGTATGTCCCTTCCTTTATTGGCCAATAGAGAGAGAAAAAGGGGGAGAGAAAATTATGACGCCAGGAGAATAAAAAAAACACTCGGTCTTCTCGTTCAAGCGACTATTACCCAGCGAATTTGCATGGAATCTCCGGGAAGCAGCGTCTGAACGTCCTCTCGTAATTAAGACACCATTAACGAGGTTTCCGTGCGTGTTGCTAACTTTTTATTCTTAAAGGAAAGAAAAAAAAACAACAATTTCTTTCGTCTTTTTTGCGCGTTCTTTTTCATTCTTCATTCACGTCAATTTCCATTTTTGCATTGTTACATATTGCTGCCTCAATGTCTTGTTGTTTTTACTTGGGTTTTCGGTGGACTATTGCAAACCCCCGCCGGGGGTTTTCTTGAAACGCTGGAATTCATACGTTGTGACACGCACGCGATGAATTCCATCCCTCGATTTTTTTTCTGCTTGAGAGTTGGGATTTATCATCCTCTTGATGAATATCTATTATAGGGAGCGGGAAAGTAGAACGTGGAATTTCCATTTCCATTCATTTCGTGATAAATCAATTCTAATCAAATCGGATTATAAAGTTAAATAAGGAAGCTTTTTGACGGCTGAATTTCAAGGAATTTTCATATTTTCAATACGGGGGTCTGACGGAGATGGAGCAGTTTCGGAATTGGATTGTTATCGGCTTCTTTTGCTGAAGGAAATGGTGGGATATGAAAATTAGGTGGAAAGTTATTTTTTTATAGAAAATTAATGTAATAATAGTTGAATAATATTAAATCATGTGCTTGCCAATATCATTTTTCAATTTCTGGAAATCATTTTTGATAGAGAATTAATTTACGCGGTTGGGAAAAAATTTCGAGGACAGTTGAGTATCCACATTGAAAAGAATGACATTGAAATCGATCGCGGGGGAAAATTCATGGAATATCAGTTTTCACTGAAAAGTCAGTGAAACATAACATTTTTCAACGGCAGGAAGGCCAGAATTTTCCAACTCAAATTTTCAAATCACAACATGAATATTCTGTACCTGATTGAGCTGAATTTCCAATTAATTCATAATTCAAGAGCAAATTTTCCTGAATTTTCCTGATTTTTTTCAAATTTCATGGAATTATTGAACTGAAATTTACAGTTCTTACTGATTTTCCCATAAAATTTTCAATTTTCTGTGACAAAATTTCTTGAAATGTTAGTTGAACTACAATGTAATGAAATTTTCTCAAAAGCTGTACACGAAATTACCGCAAGAAAATATTAACAGTGTAATACAAAATGAATAAGTTGTAGGAAAATTTAAAAAAATCCGCATTATGACGTCAAAATTGACTTAGTTTTCGTTGTTTTTCATCATCGAGTGAAAAAAAACAAGCATCCGCTATTTATCATTCAACTTTCAACTAAAAATTTTCAAAAAACCACGCAAAACTCCAATTGTCCAAGACTATTAAATCACACGCTTGTAAAAGTAATTCTTCAATTTCTGGGAACAATTTTTATCATTGCGGAAGACCGGCGCGAGCGGTGATGGGGAAGGGGTAAGTGCGTTAGTAGAGGGTATATTACAACTCTCGAATCGTCCATATCGTTGGCGTCTTTGTTATGCTAACGACGCGTGTCGCCACTAAATATGCATGTGTGTCTCACTCGTTTCCGCACTAAACTGCACAGTTGCACCTTAGTAACTCTCTCCTTCTCATTCTCCCGACTCCGTAGAAGTGAATCGCATATTTCCTCTTTAATTGCATTTTCGTATTCCCGCGGTGTAACACACTCGGGGTTTGTTTCACCCCGTTAAGATTAATATAACCATTCCCTTCATTATTCTCTTTTTGTAACATTTTTTGTGCTCGTTCGACTGTCAACCGGAGGCGATGGTATTCACAGGTGAGGGCCGTACGTCAGAGATTTAAAATTTAAAATGGATCTGGTGGGATAACGATCACAGCAATTACAAAAATTTTTAAAGGAGTGGGTTCGGGGGTTTATTTGAGGAGAATATACGGAGGAATTGGAATTTTCAATTTATCTACAATGATAGGATGATTCATTTATTCTAAATGAGGTTCGTTAACTATTAACGAATGTTTGAGTTGAATATGATCAAACGAATATTTATTGATAGTTAACAAATAGTGATGCCGCAAGACAAGACAAATCAAGCATTACGTATTTTTTGTCGTCTTGTTCCAATTGACAAGAGAAAAAAATTCTCGTCTTCTCTTGCGTTCGATTCAGTCCGAAATTCTCAGGTTTTCCTTAAGACTTGAGGACTATTATTTCCTCGAAAATTACTCGGTTTTCCCGACTCCGCCATCGTGACTTCCTTGACGCCATCATCCCTCGCTAATTGACCTCCGAGTGGAGGGTCCCCTCCAAACAAGATGGCCGACCCATCACACTTTCAATCTTCGTTCATTCTACGGCTCGTCTCAATCGATAGAATGATTGACAAATTGCGATAAAAGGGAGCCCATCCATATAGCAAAGCTAAACGAGACTAAAATAAAAAAATGTAATTGATTCGTGATAACGAGTAACAATTACACTTACTTAGAAAATTTTTATTTTTTTACATTCAAGAATTCACAATCTTTTTCTTTCAACATTTTGAAAGATGCATTCACAATATTTTTAACAAAATTGTCTGTTGAAGGACCGTTTTTGAGAGAAAGATATGCCATTTCGCATTGACACTCACCACACTCTCAATTTATGAAATATATGATTCCGCGGTGAACATCAGGTGAAAATGCGAGGAAAAAAAATGAAAAAGCTGAAGAAAAATGTTTAAAAGTCTATGATGTCAAGGGGTTGCGTATGAGCCCGGCATGCATTATTGAGTGGTGAGTAGTAGACACGAGGAGCTATTATGAGAATCGTTGGAGTCATACCCGAGTCGTCGGCTCTCCAACTATTGCACTCATTCTCTCTCCACGTATCTTTCGTATAATATAAAACTCTTTCTCTCACTTGGTCCTTATTTTCCAACTCACCAGTGCCACTGCAAGACTCCAGTTTCCACTTCATCTCAAGAAACATACACGTGTCACATCCACACCATCAGCCCCATCCCCCCAACTCTCTCCATATTCATTCTTAACGACGAGACATATCCATATAGACGGTTATATTCAGGGATGCATTCCTAGTGCACTTTTGTCACCCGTAATCTCTTTGACATGCAAGTGAAAAATATTCTCGCTATCTTCTGCATTTGTTATGGGTAACAAGCGATGTGTGTGGGGATTGGTGAAGTAGGAATTTTAATTTGCATTTTTCACGCTTTCAGGGGAGGTAACTCGTCTCTGAGTGGAGCTTTCAGAGTTTAACGAATTTCTAGATTATTGGTGACTCTTGGAAGTGATTTATGAGATTGACTCGTGAAAATTCAACGAATTTCAAAATTTTTTATTCAAACATCAATGTTTAGTACCAAATGACACAAAATTTTCCGTTATTTTTTCTAGAATAATTGAACTGAAATTTACAGTTTCCGTTGATTCGATCATGAAATTTTGAATTTTTTATGATGAATTCACTCACAATGTCAGGGGAGTAGCAAAAATTCACATTAAAAAATTTTGTTAAACAAAAGTTTAACAAATTTTTCGCCAATTAGTGAGTCTTGCAATTGATTCATGAAGGTAACTCATGAAATCTCAGATTACATTGAAAATTCAATGAAATTCAAAATTTTGGATTAAAACATCAAAATTCAGTGCAAAATTACTCTAAATTTTTCAATTTTGGAATGTCTTTCATTAAATTGAAAATTTCCGTCCTCTTCATTCAAAAACATTTTTCCATGGCTATTTAAAAATAAGAAAAAAAGAAACATTGCAAATAAAAAGAATATCCAGCAATCTTTCATCCAAATAAAGAATATTCTGGCTATATTCCGCATTTTTTATGTGTAACCAGACATCGGCAGAATCATAAATTTTAAATAAAGTTGAATTTCGAAGAAGTGAATTGTTAAGAGCACTCGTCAATTTGAAATTATTAAATTAATCATCAATTAACGATTCCGTATTTTCAATTATTTAATTCACAGTCAATTGAAAATTAAAATTATCAATTATTTTATAACTTTCAAATGTCAACGAAAATATTACAAAAACCAATGATTGATGCCGATCCATGCGTGTAACAAGTTTTTGAATGCATGAGACTTGATGGAGTAGGAATTTTAATTTGCATTTTTCACACTTCCAGAGGGGGGCAACTGATTTCCGAGTGGAAAATTCAAAGTTTAACGAATTTCTCGCGAATTGATGACTCTTTATGCTGCAGAGATTGGGTGGGGGAGGAAATAGGGGTGAGGGGATGGGAAATTCAACGGATGGGTGAGCTGGAGTGGTTTCTAAGGGTGTGAAGTTTGCGGAGGGTGGATAAACTCTGTCGATTTGACAATTTTGCACCAATGACGAGACGCAGACGACAAATTGGTCTTAAATCCGTCGAACACCCTCGGGCTCCGACTTATTTCCTATTTACCAGCCCTACTCCGGTTTCTTGCGCGTTTGGGGGAGGATAACCGGAATTTCGAAGAGTGTCTCGACAAAATGGCGAATTGGAAATGGAGGGTGGTGAATTTTAAAAGATTATTTTATCAGATTTGCGATGTTTTTTTCACATTTTCGCGTCGTCATTCTTCTGTTCTTTGTTTTGTCATTCTCTTTATTCAAAAATTCAAAATCGATTAAATATTTTTTATTTATTTCTTGATGAGTAGCCAGTGAATTGCGATGGAGGTTCGAATTTTTTGTGAAAAAGAAAATCGTGAAAAATTGACGATTATATCAGAAAAAATTTATAACTCACTTTCCACTCTATTCTCATCAATTTTTGTCTTCATTCCATTGTTATTTCCTCTTTTTTTACTCTCCAAGTCCTTCCTCCAATGTTCATTGTACAGTTAAACGCTTTACCGCTACCGCATTACGGCTAATATTATATTATCTCATTTCTGCATCGTCGTTTCTGAATTTTTTCCTTTTCACTTCACTCCTTTATTTTTCACCCTCTTGTTTCATCGACTGCGTCGACCACTGCGCAGAGTTTTCTCAATCAGACTTTTACCTCGCAGTAATTCGCGCCGCTAACCTCGTTAAACGGCCGCAGGGGTCTCTCCACCCTCTACCCCACTGCCGATTGCAAAAATCCCGGGAGGGGAGGTAGTGTACTTTAACGCATTATTCTCAGCTACCGACGAATTAACAAGATTTTTTCTGATTGCCTTGAAAAATGATAAAATTTCCTGCGAATGGGGAAAGAGCTCTCGCATTTTCATTTTATTAATTGATCGAATTTCGTATGATTTACAAAAAATTCTTGAACATGTTGATGGGGAAGGATATTTTTCTCATTTTGCAACAAGATGCAATATTTTTGGTGAGGGAATATTTCATTCTCTCACTGGTGGAAAAAACTTGAAATCAAATTTAGTCGTAAATTTTAGGAGAGTGACATTGAATTCGATTTCCGAGAAAAAATTATGACATTTTAGATTTCACTGAAAATGCAATTAAGCGGCGAGAATTTCTCAACTTAATTACATTTCTCTGATTTATATTAATTTGTATTAATTTTTATGAAGTTATTGCACTGAACAAGTTGCAGTTTCGATTAATTTTCCGTAAAGTTTTGAATTTTCAATCAAGAATTTCCGTAAAATTCCAGTGGCCGTATAAAACCCTTCAATAATGTGACATGATTATAATATAAACGTAAATGTAGTATCATTTTAATCTTTTAATTTACGAATATATTCAATCAACTTAAAAATTTCTCGATTCGTCACTTAAAAACTTTTTTCCATGTCCTTTCGAAAAAAAAGTCCAGAAACCTTTTATCGTCATTTCGTCGATGTGACGAAGTTTTCACCAATTTTACGCCTCTCGTCAAACGTTTCCGGCGGGGAAATAACGAACTTCTAAAAACATTCAAATTAAATTTCACTGGAAATTCAATGACATTCAACATTCTTAAGCAGCAGGGAGACGAGAATTTTCCAACTCATTTGGATTTTCAATCAAGCGAGAAACATTCAGGATCAATTTGCACAGAATTTTCAATTGATTAAACATTTTCCCGATTTCTATTGATTTTCATTGAATAATTGAACCAAAATTTACGGTTTTCTTTAATTTTTCCATCAAATTTTGAATTTTCAATGCAGAATTTCCTTGAAATTTCAATGCACGCATAAAACCGTTCAATAATGTCACACGTTCTTAACTCTAGGGTTTCACGATTGTATTTTTAATCTCCCAATTAGTGGATATATTCCATTAATTTGAAAATCTCCCTGTTCATCATTCAAAACATTTTCTCACCTCTTAAAAAAAAACCCAAAACTTTTCACCGTCATTTCGTCGATGTGACGAAGTTTTCAACAATTTTGCGCCTCTCGTCAGGAACATTTCCGTCGGGGAAATAACGAACTTCCGTTGACCCGTTGAGGGACGGAGACACCAGAAAGCCCGAAATGTAGGTACACATGTCACCCATGAAAACGTCGAACGAAAATGTGAACAAGGGTGGAAGGCGTATCGTGCGGAGTGGAAAAAAACGTTGTCCATGCCAAGGACAGGAACGATTTTCCGGTCGTCGTGTGCCCCCCGCCCCCCACCCGCTCCTCATCGGTTCTTCTTCGAGGACGAGTTGAGCGATCGAATTGTCCATTAATTGAAATGATTAATTGTCTCACCTACCTTCGGGTACACTGTCGCTCGGGCCGGATGTCGAAGCGAAACACTGGACAGTTAACTCCCCCCCACACCCCCTCGACCCTTGGTCCTCCAGCACGTATCCACTGATTGCTTATTTACAAATAGGAAATTTGAAAATGCTCGGAATTCGAGCGAAGGCCAATACCGTTTTCAATGTTATATATTTTCAAATGAGGGAAAAGTGAACAGTTCTGCGGGGGAGGGGGGAGGGTTAGAGGGAGGGGGAGGGAAGCGATGGGTGGGGAGGATTGGCAACAGGCTACGAGTGGATCCGGCACCGGTGAAGTACCAATATTGTAGGATATTACGAATTTGCTATTTTCCGTGGTACTCCAATTGAAAGTAGATTGTTAATTACTGGAGATAATTATTGCCGATGTATCCTCCGCATCTCGGGCATGCAATATTCACGAAAAATAAAAGAATTTTTGAGAGAACCAATAGTCGAAAATCGATTATCAACTCCTGGTTAGTGTATTACCTTATTTGAGAAACGATTCACCCTCAGACAAATGGTAAATTAGGATCACTGTTCGCGGGTAAAAAAATTTTGCTGACAGCATTCGTTTGGAGTTTTGAAAAGGACTTTTAAGAGCTGAGTAATATGGTTTAGTAGTGATTTTCAGAAGAGCGGGATTGAAATCGATTTAAGGGGGAAACAATCGTGAAATTTTGAATATCAATAGAAATTCAATGAAATTCCAAATATTCAAGCCAGAGAAAAATCTAAATATCGTAGTTTAATTGATTTATCGGTAACAGATTATACTGAATTAAAAATTTCTTGAAACTTCAAGGATTTTTATGTGAATTTTCCTGATTTATATTAATTTTTCTGCAATAGTTCAACTGAAATTCATAGATTCTCCTCCATTTTTCTGTAAAAATTGTGAATTTTTCATTGAAACTATCACACAACAATATGCATACATTACACTGTGAAAAATTCTCCATTGAAATTTTAAGGAATTTTATCATTGAAAATTCATAATTTCAGGGACAAATCTGTGGGAACTATAAATTTCAATTTAATTATCTCGGAGAAATTAGTGAAAACTCTGAATTTTCAGGGAATCTTTTCAAAAATTTCTTGAATTCTAAGAATTTTAAAGGGACTCCCTGAATATTCAAGGAAATTTGGCACTGAATATTCATTTTCCCTTGAAAATTCACATAAATTGTTAAAATTCCGGTTTCCTGCCGCGAAAAAAATGGGACTTTACTTGAATTTTCCAAAAAACTTGAAATTCCACAGACGTTCTCCCTTAAAAAGAATTCCGCGTCTTCGTCCGGAAAACTCAGCTAAATTTTTTCAACAGTGTAAACTTACTTTATCTCATGTGAACCAACAACTTCCGAAAAATAAAAAATTACTCTCCCAACCCTGACCGCCGCCCCCAACCCCCCAGTCCCCCCAGCCAAGCTATCATCCCCCCAACCCGGAAGTGGTTACGAAATCAGACATTGAGGACGCGAAGATGAGAAACCGGAATCGTCCTCCACCGAATTGAATTCAGCCACTAGTAACCATTACCACAGGATGAGGACAAACGATACATACGAAAGGGCACAGTGGGACGGGAGTCGGAGAGTCAGAGAGTCACAGAACAGAGAGCGACCCTCTCAGAGGATGCCAGGAAACGCGCGGATGACGGAGAGAGAGAGAGAGAGAGAGAGAGAGATAGCGCGAGGCTCTTCGGGTAGCGCAAACGCGCGTCCCAGGTAGCCAGGGCCAATTGGAATGCAGAATCATACCGGAAATACCGAGTAATGCACCAATCAGAGTCTGGGAATAGTTAGGGGCCTCGGATGATTAGGAATGCACGCAATAACCTCTGATTAATGTGATCGGTAGAGCTGTGTTGGGTGGGCTGTGTGTACCGTTGGCAAGGTTTTGGCCGAGTAGGAGAGGTACCTCCATCCTTTGGCTTATGCGGTAGCTGGGTGATCAAGCCCTATCCCACCTACTCTCAAATCTAACCAACACACTCGACCGAGTGGCGCCCCCTCGACCCCCCTCCCCCCCCCCAAACCCTCGAGCCACCCNGGTGATCAAGCCCTATCCCACCTACTCTCAAATCTAACCAACACACTCGACCGAGTGGCGCCCCCTCGACCCCCCTCCCCCCCCCAAACCCTCGAGCCACCCGACATACGGCGATTTATCTTGATCTATACACAAACCACCCAGTCCCACCCTCCTCTCAGTGCCACCCATTCTCTGAAATCCAATACAAACGCGTCTTCCGGACCTGTGTATCGAGACCTCACCGATTTATCGATGTTCACCTTCTATCGGGGTTAGAATACATTTGGACTTCGGGTGTAATCCGCCAGGGGGCGCCCGACGGTGGAGCCACTGTCGTGGCTGCTTCGGGGCGTTTGGCGTATCGAGGGGCAGGGGGGAGGGGGAGGGGGTTGAGAGACGCAGTGCGCGGCTCAATGGTATAGAAGAGCCGGTGGGGTGGGTTAGAACCGAATGCATTTACATAAATACATAACGCGAGCGCATACAATGTTAGTGCTATGCTGTCAATTCTAGCCTTGCGGGGCCTCGGCAATTCTGAGTTATGCCGAGGTAGAACGCCATTGCGCTGTGTGTACATGTTACTTCGACGTAACTTCCCACTCCGTGGGGTTTGCGAGAGGGACAGCTCGTTGTGGATATTCGTTTGCACGATCGGGTGAGGGGAGGGGGGGGAGGGGGAGGATTGGGTCCTTCCAGGTTTGATGAGAGGAATAGGCTTGTTGGTGTGCACTGTTGAATTTTTGGGGCTGATTTCGAGGGCGAGTGTTGGAAGGTTTTAGGATTCTAGAGTTTTGGCGGAATTTGAAGGAATTTGGGAGATGGAAATTGTCAGATTTGGGGGGAGTTAATGGAACGGTGGATGTTGGTTTGATTGTTGTAGGAAAATTAATGGAAATGGGGAGATTTAAGGTGATTGGGAAATTATCGACTTCTTGCGGTTTGAAGGGTTGAAATTTCATTGATTGTTCAAGGAACTTTGACATTTTTAGAGCTTTTTCCTGCCTGATGGAAATTTAATGTCGCTTCTGTATTGAAAAATCAAGGGAAACTGTTGATTTCAGTTTAATTATTCTATGAAAATCAATAGAAGTCGAGGAAATTCAGGGACATATGTTCATGAATTTCCGATAAATTGAAAATTAAACGTAATTTGATACTGAGTATTCATGTTTTGATTAAAAATTCAAGTCAATCGGGGGATTCTTGTCTTCCTGTTAAAATTATTCCAATTCCATTGAATTTTCAGTGGCATTTGAAATTTCGTGATTTTCGACAGCCGAATGAAAGCCTTCTAATCTATGGATTTTGTGATTCTCTAATTTTATTTGCAAATGACTTAGAATGCCATGAAACCTCGAGATATAAATTTTTTTAAAAATATCTGTATTCGGTTTTGGATCAAATCTTTTATGAAAGTTTTAATTTATTTTAAAAATTCAGGAAAATTTCATTTTTTCCTTCCAACATAATTCAAGTATTTTCATTGACATAATGACGTTGGCATAATCATAATTTTCAATTTCGCATTCATAAATTACGCTCAAAATCGCTGTAAATTACGTTTATGTAACCGTAATTATCGGTGACATATTCGTAAATTACGATTATTTTTTTCGGATTTAACGTACACTTATCCGTGATTAACGACGAGGAATAAAAAGTTATTTTCAACGTAAAATACACTGTTTTTAAAAATAAATTATACATGAATAAATCGTGAAACACGTCTCAAATAAGATCGTAATTTACGATTTCTTAAGCGTGAAATACTCTTGGTGGAACATAAAAGCCGCTTTGTTTGGGCTAATTTCCGTTTTTATTTTTACCGTAAAATACGACTTTTTGAAACCTAAACGCCAATTTTTATGACAGAAAAAAGCCCACTAAACATCATATTGGCGTCAAACGTAATTTACGTTCAGGTTTTTTCTGTGTGCATAATACATCGCATCATAGAATCAATAGCATTGGAATGAGCTGAGAAAATCGAATTATTTCACAGTTAAAGTTTCTCACTCTGCCATTCTCATACCATGAATTATTGATTTAAATTCAAGGGAAGTTATACCTGACTACCATAAGAGCAGCTCTGACGAGTTATTAAGAATTCATTCAATCGTCTTCGGACCTTCATGCCTCCACTTTGTTTTCCCATGGATTTTCAGGTTCGATTCAATCCCCAGCCAATGACTCACAACTTTCCGCGGACAATGCTGGAGTAGAATGAAAATAAAAATTGTTTAAACGTAAATATAAAGTAGAGGAGAAATGGGAAAAGGGTCGATGTTCCTTTTCAATAAAGAACGACGCAATTCTTTTTCGTATTAATATTTAACAAGAGCACGAAATGGTTTTTTGTGATTGTAATATTAAACGACGTGAAACACTAGTGCACGAGTATTCTTCTCGTTCTAACCTTTTGAACAATTCACTCTGTTGTGTATATATGTGGAGAAAACTTGTACCTCTCCATTGTCCACTGGGAAATCTTAAAATATAGATATTTTAGTTCATTCAGGATTGCGAGGTGAACTATTTTACAATCTTATGCCTTCATTTGTTCCTTTTTCCATTCGAAATTTCACTCGAATCGATAATTGCATGACGAGACAGTTGTCCCCCCCTCCGCTACGTTATCAACAGCATTAATTAATTTTTTTCACGTCGTCGGTAGAAAAATAGAAGAGGGAAAATAAATTTATATATACGTTGTATAAGGATATTAATATTTTCCCAGCTTTCGCTGGGTCGAGTTTTACTTGAAGCGGTGCGCCCCCGGGAAACTGGCGAGAAGGGGTCGTACATGAATCATTTATCAGTCTGGTCGCGCCTGTATATATTCGTCTACGTATTCACCTAAAGTAAAGGATGAAAAATAAGAATAAAATATATAGTTTTATCCGGCGCGTAAAAGTGGGGGAATAAAATTGTACAAAATTCCTTCTTTATTCTTCATCTTCCTTTTGTTCTTTCATGATTAATTCAGATAATAATTGAGCTTGAAAAAAAAATCGAAAGTGGAAAAATTGCTAAGTTTTCGAAAAAATTGAAATAATGCAGGAGAGGGTTGAAGGGTAATAATAATGCTGACAATAACATGTATATTTGTGTTCCTTTATGTACTCTTTCTAAAATGAAAGTGCTAGATTTATCTTGTGATTTTTTTTTAACTTGACAAAATGTACAAATTTTTTAGTTTTTCTATTTTTTTTTCTGTTGTGTATTTGATTTTTTGTCAGTGGTGGGACGGAGGGGAGGGGGTTACACAGAGAGAAAAGTTGGATTAAAATTACATAGAAAATTGTGGCAAATTTTACTGTACGAAAAGTAATCATGGAGCGAAATGCAATTCAATGAAACAATACCTGTTTGTGGAGAATATTTTACGATTCGTTCGACGGCGAGGATACTTTATAGGCTTAATCAGCCTTGTACCATAACGCACTATTTTATCGAACGCGAAAAAGTGGAGGAATAAAATCGTAAAAACTCATTCCTCACTTTTTTTTATTCCGTCATGATTAATTCAAATAATATCGAGTATGTTGATCCTCCGCGAAAAACTGGAGGAATAAAATAGTACAAATCTTTCCTCCATTACCCATCCACTTTCTTCCGTCCCTTCATGACTAATTCAAATATTATCGAGTCTAAAAACCCCACAAATTGAATATTTCCCGAAGAATGGAAAATTTTTTCGAAAAACAATTGAATCAATACTCTAGCAGCTTTTCCCTCAGCGTTACAAGAAAATTTCTCACACCGGTAGGGTAGTTCTTCCTTGTGCCCATCTGAAGGTCACGAGGAAGGCGCACCATAATACACCATTTTATCTCGCGTGAAAAAGTGAACGAACTAAATCGTAAAAATTCATTCTTAAACTTTCATTCATTCCGTCATGATTAATTCAAATAACAAAAATCTTTCCTCCGCACGGAGAGAAGAAATGTTCAGTAGAAATTACGGAACTCACAATTCATTCGCCGATTACGGAATCGACTCAGAAAATCTAAGTGACGGTATCGTCATTTTTCACAGGAGATTCAGATAAAAATTACGAAACGCTCCAGAAAAATTCCGTGACAGTTCCGTAAAATTTTCTACAACCACATTTCGCTCCGGAATTACGGAAAAGATACGTAATTTTCATTGAATATTTCTCTCCGTACATTACTCATCTACTTTCTTCCATCCCTTCATGACTAATTCAAATATTATCGAGCCTAAAAGCCCCTCAAATCGAAAATTTCCCAAAAAAAGGAAAAATTTTCCGTTAAAAAATTGAATCAATACACTAGCAAATTTTCCCTCGCCGTTTGGTGGAATATAAGAGGTCACCTCGCGGGTTGTAGACATGAAATCAAAACTTTCCGGCGACGCGCGCCCCGGAGAGTGGCGCTTTATTGCAATTTTCATATTTCATTCGTTGGATACGAGAAAAAAGTGGCTGGTCGGGGGGGGGGGCAGCCGATCAAAAGCACTCTGTGCGTCAGTGCATAGGCAGGGGGTCCAGCTTTATACCTTGCACTCCTCTATGCACCACTGCATTCTATATAAAAAAAAATTGGCAAAAAAGCGTTAAAAAAACAGAGACGAATGAAAGGGGGAGAAAATTCCAATTTTTCACCCACGAATAAAATTATTATTGACGAATGAGTAAGTGAGATGGCTGCCGGAGGGCGCACGGTTGCACCCCTTCTCATCTCGGCATAACTTCCCATCCCTCCGCCCCCCCACCCCTGTCGAATATATTCGTACAGTGATGATTGGTAGTGGTATATGTACGCCACACGTGTGTATGTGGAACACTAGCAGTGCTGAACGAAAAAAAAGACCGCGGGAGCAGGTCCGACTTTTTTTAATATTTAAAATTTAATTTACAAAATGCCACTGTGCGCCTGACTCCTGTCTGACTATACTAGGGATGTTTGCGCCCCTGTTCCATCGCTCGTTCCACTATCTACCCCTTCTCCTTCCCATCTTTATCATCGATTTTTTGCTCCTCTATGGGGCATCGAGACAGAAATCATAATTTTTTAAATGATGTTGGGAAATTTTTTGGCCCAACACTTTGGTTTTTGGTCTTGACGGATAATTCTCCATTAGAAATCTATAGCGGAGATACAATAGGGGAGGGTGGGGCAAAACGGCCCCCCTTCAATTGTCAATAACTTGTGAATGACATTGTGAAAATTCTCAGTTTCAACTTCATTTTGAAGATAATTTTTCATTCTTCAAAACGAGCTCTAACTCATCCCAATCGGATTATTGAATCGGAAAATATTGACGATTGAAGGGGGGCCGTTTTGCCCCATCCTCCCCTATACGAAAAATAATGGCGGCCATGAAGCAAAATTTGAAGGGAGGCAGTAGAATAAGGGTAAAACAAATTTTGTAATTAAAAATGCTGGCAACAAGTTTTTTTTTTAGAATTATATTTAAGGTTTTTACGCCATTCTGATCTTGCAATGATCCTGTTTGAATTGTCATCACTCTTTCTACTCTCTCAATAAATTTAGAATCTCAGTAAATTTGAGGAAAATGGATAAGTCATATGAAACGTCTTAAACACTGAGAGAAATAGCAACATTATATCACAAAAATAATCTCTTGCCCCGAATATCTCATCGCTCAAAGATGAATAGCTTGGGAGATTAAGAATTCCACATAATGAGTCAGACAATGTAAGAATTCGGTGAAGTATTCACGGTTTGATCATGAACTCTTACGATAAAGCCAGAATTTCTTCAAAAATTGTTTTTTTGTGTCAGAAGATGAGAAAATGTTTTGTTTTAGACGGAAAAAACGTCTTATATTTAGATATTCCAGCACTGTTAAAGAAATTTGGCAGAATTTTCCGGAAAAAGAGCTTGAATTCGAGTTAACGGGAAAAAGTCAATGCATTTTCAAGTTTCTCCAAAAATTCAAATAAAGTTCCAATTTTTTAGTGGCAGGAAGACAAAAATTCCACAATTTACATAAATTTAGAAGTGTAAATGGATATTTACTACCGAATTCCCTTGAATTTCCAGGACATTCCCTGAAACTTCCGAGTAATCCGGAATTCAAAGAAAGATTTCTCTTTTTTTTTTGTTTTTCAGTAATTTTCCCGGAACAATTCAACTGAAATTTATTCATTAATTTATTTATTCATTAAATTTTTTTGCATGTTTTCATGAAATTGTAAATGTTCGTAAAGTTACCAATAAGACACATTTTTGTGTTTAGAGTCTGCTGAGCACTATTTAAATTAACTTAAGCCATTACAACAAGGGGTTGTGAAATTAAACGTTTCATATTTTTCCCCACTTGCCACATAATAATCCAGAATGAAGTACTAGACTTTTCCCCGTACTTTCCTCCACATACGTTTGTTGAAAAATTGAAGATGATTCTGACGCGTCAATAGTCTTACGTACTTCGAGGATTGAAGTGACAGGTACAAACTCACACGCAACTCCCCACCTGTCTAATAGAGCTGATTTAGCCTTCAATTTTCCCCATCCAAGGCGTCAAAATACGATACATCCGTTGAATATTTGAAAGATATTTGAAAACTTAAAATGTTACTTTGCATGTTGAAGTCACCCTTTCTCTACACGTCGAGGTTTTGATATGGCTTGAAAATTTTGCCCACGGTAGGCATGTATTAATGCACTTGCTTGCATTTATAACTGCCCTCGGGGGGTGTTTTGATCATGTATGGAATCGGCAAGGGTGCACACTGGGATCACGCGATCGGAAACTACGGGGGTTGATTCTGTTCACGGGTTTTGATATTCAACCCTTTTTAACCTGGGATAGAAAATCAAGGGGATTTTATAGGAACACTGTCTTTATTTGACAGTTTGCTGCGGGGATAATGGATTGACGTTGGGAATTAGCATTTGTGGATTAGTAAATTTCATTTTATTTAAGTTTTTTTTTGAGGCATTAAAATAGAATCCATTTCGATGGAAAGAATTCCTGTTGCTACAAAAATTGACATTTGGGGATTAAAAATTTTCTATTTAATCAATTGATATATAATGAATAATATATAATGAAATTAGATGAGGCCATAGATCTCGAAAAATTAAAGTAATTCAGAGTGATTATATTCACCTGAATTTCCCAAATTTTTTCCTGAATAATTGAATTAAAATTTACAGTTTTTAATGATTTAATCGTCAAATTGTGATGGAATTGCGATCCTAGATTCTTAACAGTGATGTAAACTGCCAGAAAAAAATTAAAATTCCACAGATATTTGACTACTAATTTTAGAGAGAACACCACTGAATTCAATCTAGATAAAAAGAATCCCGTAATTTCCGATTTCCCTGAAAATTGAATGAAATTCCCGATGCTTAACATCAGGAAGACGAGAATTCCCCAGCGTCCCTGAATTTTCAATGAAAACATGAATATTCGCTGCCAAATTACGCTGAATCTCCATTACCGAAAATTCTGAACATATTCACCGGATTTTTATGACTCCCATGAATTTTCATGGAATAATTAACCTGAAATTCCCAGTTTCCATCGGCCTTCCAAAAAATTATCAATTATCAATCCCAAAGTCCCTCGAAATTTCCTCCAAAAATAGCCAGCACTAATATGGTTTTTGACTGCTCGAAAGATTAAAGGTTAAATCGAGCAAACATTATGGATGGGCTAAGTGAGGTTGCGGCCCTCAGCGAATCTCTCTCTCTCTCTCTCTCCCTCTCTCCCTTCTCCCCATTCTCAAGTACTTTGTTGCCACTTTGGCGGTCTTTGATTCGTTACGGCACTCGACGGTTAACACCACAAGAGAGTAACACGACATTCTCCGATGATGGTGGATGGCTTTGGTCAACCTTCCGTGGAAAAGGCACCCCTTTCACAGCCACCGCAGTGTGCCTCCTGGATCTCCATTACGGTAGTCATGGCGACCGCAATTGATTCCAACTGAGGGGGTAAAGAGAGAGGAGCACGTTGTAAGGGTGGAATGAGAGATGATCTGGCGCTTCAGGCACAAACGGGAAAGAGAGAGACGATGGGAAAGCAAGTAACGACATCTCGCCCTCTCCCCCTCTCGCCCCCGCACCCCTTTACACGTGGAAACGCGACAGAGAGGGTGACTCTGGCCACCGAAATCAAGGGTGAGGGACATACCAGCGTAACTGAGGGTGGCCCTTTCCCTTTATCCGATACAATGCAGACTAAATAGCCACTGGTCGAAACCTATGGTGTTGGATTAGAGATACGTCGCTCGTTTGAGCCCTCTAACCATCCTCTCCACGTCTTCACTCAAATCATGTCCCTTTTGCTGTGCTTTTCGATTCACTGTGCTCAATGCAGTCAGCTGGGTCTGCTGGTAGGGCTGGCGGATTCGGCCTCGGATATCGGAGCACGCGTTTCAATTGATTGCAAATAATTACATGTCTTTGAAGCTCGGGACAGGGGCACTTGGACTTGTCTTCATGCAATGAATTTTGGTAATTTTCTGGACAACATTATAGAGAAAATCTTGCTGCAGGCTGGGCGGTGCGCGATTTTTTAATTTCTCTCTAAATTCTAATTCTGTTTGATTTTTTTTTTAATTTTTACAAATTCAAAAAGAATTAGAATTTAGAGAGAAAAAATGTAATCTGTGATAATAATGACATCTGGGGAGGTGAAAATTACGGTTTCCTGCAATCAATGAATTTTGGTGATTTTCAGAGATATCTGCGCGGCGAGAAAAATTGGAGAAAAATTATATACACGAAGACAAATAACCAATAAAAATTACGAAACATTCCACGTATACTGTCAGAAAAAAAATGAAATTTCATGGACAGTTGAATACTAATTTTCAGGACAGTCACACTAAATGCGATTTAGGGGAAAAAATCATGGAATTTCAGGTTTCCTATTCATTTTCAGGGAAAAATGGAACGGAAATTTACTGTTCTGTTGTATTTTTCCACGAAATTTTGAATTTTCAATGACAAGATTTCCTGAAATTTCAGTGGAATTGGAACACGATCAAAATTTCCGGAATTTGGTACGGAAAATTCAGACAAAAACTTTTGACAGTTTAATCCGTGAGGTCAAATCATTTTCTGCTAGTTATTACAAGAGTTCAAGTAAAAAGTCTGTTTCATTCAGTAAATTTTCAGATTTGTCACAAAAAAAGTGCGCAATTGTTCCGTAAAATTTCCGAAAATAGTAAAATTCCTCAGACATTTCAGGAATAAATGTGATTTCAGACACTGGCCTTGAATTTCAGACACTAGTTTTTCTAGTTTAGACAATCATCAATCATCACTAGAAATACGTCGATATTTGCGAAAATCATTTTGCGTTCTCGATTGAAGTCAGTATTAATTCTTGAGTGCATATGCACTCAAGAATCCCCTGGTTTATTCAACGTGTCCCGGGGTGCCTAGTACTGCAACAGCAGCCCAGACGTTGCAACCCTCTTCTGTTTACGGGTGATGAAAGGATTAAAAACATCGGGTAAAAAGTGAGCGCGGGGGCAGAATCGCGTTCTACCTCCTCCCCCTCCGGGTTTTTCGGTCCTCTGACGAGGAAGAAGATGAAGGTGCATACAAGTGAGGAAAAAGAAGAGGGGTGAAGTGGTGCCGATGAAAAATTCACGGTGGGATTTGCAGCGGCTCAGAAACATTGTTTGGAACCACCTCCCCCGTTGCCGTTTGGTATAGCCACGCTTCGCGTAGCCGTCTCATATATTATTCCGGCGACACGGACCAACCCTGGGTGCTACCCCCACCTCATCTCTGTGGGCATTGTATGCACGGACTTGGTACCGAAATATTTCAACGTGTCGAGAAATATCTTTAACAAATAGAGGAGAAGAAAAAAACTAAAAATATATTTTTTCATGTGAACAGTTTTTTTGGTGAAATGGGGATCACTGAAAGAATTAGTGTCTTCAAGAGGTCTTCAGTTAAGGCTTTTTTGTCTTAATTCGAGACACTTGGAGATATTTTCCTTGAATTTATTGAAGTTCGGAATTTATTTATTTTTATTTATTTATTCGGAAAATGGAAATATGGAATTATATAAGTGGAAGTATATAATATCTCCAATATTTGTATTTGGGAAAATAAATGAGACTTCATGAATGATACAAAAGATCCTCGAGTAAGATACCTAGAATATCTAAACGGCTTGCCTAACGTCTTAGTACACTGACAAAAAAATTGATTTCATCAAGAGAATTTTCTTTGAATCAACCATCATTTAGTTGTTAATTTTTTAATAAACATGATTTCATGTGAAAACTAGTTTAGTATATTTCGTCGTTAGGCTGAAAAAAACTTTTCCGGTGAATATGAGGTTTGCAGCACCAGCCAAATGCGGGAAAGAAATTTTTGAGATACATTTGATTGGGAGAAATCGAACTTCTCTAGAATTGAAGTTCCTTTTATTTGTCACAATAATGAGCGTATTTGATTCCTTTCTAGCCAAAAGTTTGCCGAACGAAGTCGAACACGTGCGGGCGGATCCGAATGTTCGACCGAATTCGAGGAATGAGCGTTACGCTACAGCTTACGGCGTATGTTCTTTTTAGAATCTCTCCTTTTTTCAATAGGATAGAATTCAAGTAAATGTATCTCAAGAGGAAATAATTGATATTCACCGGAAGACTTTATTTACTTAAAATTGGTTCGAGTATAAAATACTCATCCCGAGAAAGATAACATCTCAATAAAAAAAAAATTTCTATCAGTGTCTCATTTTGGAGATGAAAAATTAGACAAAAGCGTATTCAGACACCAGGTTTCCTAGTGCAGAAACACAAATTGAAATATTAAAATGAGAGATTCTCCTTTTTTTTCGCGGTATCAGGTGGATACTATGGATTGGTTTACAACATCGGGGTTACTACCCTCCGCTCTCTATTCCACCTTCTTCATGCCTCTCAACTAAATTAATCTAAGTAATTCATGACCAAGTCTGCATACTCTACCTACCCATCACTCGCTCTCTGCGCACAACTTTTGCCCATGTGTACGTTTACCTCAAGTTCAGAATTTTGAAAAGTTATTGAGTTGAGAATTATCTTTAGAAATTACGCCCGAGTGTAATTCATGGAGCGAAAGTTTCGTGGATTTTATGCTGGCTCGTGGAATGATAATTAATGTCGTCTTTTTGTTTTTTGTTTCAGGTGAGTAGCGATTCATTTCAGACGAGAATAAGTTCGGATGAGGGTAACAAATACTTTTATCAATTATTTCCCGAATTCATTCATTTTTCATTAATTCATAAAAATTATGAATAATTTATCTCAACAATTATGAGCTCAGAATTTTTCTTCTTCCTCTGAAGATCTTTGACGTGATGAAACATATAATTTTCCCGAAAAATTTTCACTCCAACTGCCACTTTAAATTTAAAAAAATACGAAATGGAGTTTTGAGGCCCTTGGGATGGACAATTCGTCGTCCAGTAAATAACGTTTTTTATAGTTTTAACCGGCACATTGTCAGCTGAACTGATGTTATCCGATGCCCAGTACTTCCTCGCGCAATTTGAGCCCAATTTGGACTTTCTACTCGACTCGGATTAATAATTATCAGCTCCCCGACCCAAAGGGAGGAAGTTATTGATAATTTTGTTCAGTCCGAGTGGGGCCGGTAATGCCGCTCGGCTAGATGTCAATACCACTCAGTAATTCCACGCGGTGTAATGATGAGAAGTGTGCAAAATCCAACAGAATTGAACAAGAAATTTCGGCGGTTCTAATACGATGTGCTGCAGTAATCAACTCAATAATAAATTTTTTTTTTTTTTTTTATTCTTAAACCACATGAATCGACTTGAATAATTAATGGAATAACGAGCTCACAATTCTCCATGAGATGTAACAAATTTAATATTATTGTTCACTCTATTTCTCAATATTTATTTCATTTATTTCATTTTTTTATAATTTGAGATTGGGGTTGGTTTGAGGGTAGGTTACAGCGCGCGAGATACTCGTAGCCGACTACTAGCGATATTGGAGGCCTGAACCGAGGGCGGGTAATACCGCTCAATAGGCTCTCACAAATTAAATTGTAGAGAGAGTTAGGTCTCTGTACTTAAGGATATGCAAATACTTCGGCTATTTTTTCTCCAGTAAATTGCTTTTCTATTTTCGTAGTCGAACATCAGAGCTTTCATTTGAATCCATTTGTCCCTAAGTTGCCGGACATTTTATTTATTAATGATTTTATTATTTATACTTTGCAGATCCGAATTTGCAAATCCGAATCTCGATATTGGACCTTTAAAAACCATTTTAAAAAACTGAAAAGCAATTAGAAAGTTTACTTTTGAAGAAAGGTTGATGAAATAATTAAAAAATTGCAGCTTTTAAAAATTTGGAGTATTTTCTATAATTAATGTATGAACAATTAATTATATACCACAAAAATCATTTGTTTGGAATCATAACACGTTTATTCATATTCAGAATTTTACCAAAAATCGATTTCATGCCTAAAAAAATAAGGTTTCCGAAAGTTTAAACAATTTCAATTATTTATTTATAAATAATGAATATTTTAAAAAAATTCTGTGCAAAATGTGTTTTAAATGACGCGGAATATTTTCTCACGCAATTTAATTGACAAATTTGATAATTTAAATACGCATTCAATAGTCAAACAAGACTAGAATTTTTTTTTATCCTTTGAGAATTATTAAAAGTTTAAGGTGGAAAATTGAGATTGTCGTTTAGGGGGCGGTATACAAATTCCTTCCCCCAGCGACATGTAAGTTGAAATATCGTATGAATGGGTTTTTCACCGTGAAAATTACTTTTTCCGTGAAATATATCTATTCCCAAATACTCACGTGATTAAAGCGCCCAAATACCACTGGAACTCTCGGGAAAAAAATCTGTAATAGCTTTCGACGAAAAGTTTCCTCCGCCCAAGTGTCTCCAAAAAACTTCTTCAAACTCCTCAGTGCGATATCGTTACCAGCACTGATCGAAACAAACTACTTTGAGAAAATACTTGAAATTGTTTCTACTCGGTTATGTACGACACACCGATAAATAATTGTTGGTTTTGTGTTTTGGTGGAAATGGGAGGGATTCAAGGCGAAATTTTCGCGGCTGTAATTCACACGCGGACCCGGGAAGTTAACGAGTTTTCGTTATTACAAAAGAGGTGCATGAATGAATGTTGTTAACCAATTGTGAAATAGACACCTGAAATAGGGGAATTGTAAAACTTCTCTGTCACCAATTTTTGGCTGAAATTTCTGATACACTTTTTGGAGATTTTCATTACATTCGTTGCTCTGAAATTTCATGAAATTTCATCACTGAAATTTTATGTAACAGCAATGGAATTATTGCATGAATTTGCATTTGATTGAAAATTCAGTGTAATTTTTAGTGAAATCGGAAATTTTAGAATTTTTCCTCCCTAAATCGAGTTGAATGTCACTTCTCTGAAAATTACTATTGAACTGTTTATAAAATTGTCAAAAATCTCCAACAGTCTGTGATAGTTTCGTTAAAACTGCAAGGCATTTATCATGGAAAATTCAAAATTTGTTGAAAAAAATCAAAATTTACAGAATCCAGTAAAATCTAAATAAACATTTCCTCAAATTTTCAATCAATTGACAATCCCTCGTAATTTGCTACTGAATGGTTCTTTTTTTAAATAATAATTCAATTTGGGAAATTCTCGTCTTCTTGCTGTTCAAAAATTTCAAATTCCCTTGAATTTTCACTTATTCATAGTGTGATTCAATTGTTGTTAATTCCATTGAATCACATTCTGATGGATCAATCGTGATTTTATGCAGTTGTACATGCCCTCTTTGCGTGTGACTTTACAACATTTTTTCATCACCTCCGCATGATGTCGCGTGTGCCGAGGAATCGGGGACAACCATCGAACAAAAAGTGAAACACAAGAAAAATTAGACAACCCTCTCTCGCGCGTGCCGAGTCTATTAATTTGCCCCTCTGGCGTTAATTACAATCGGCAAGTCCCCATCCCCGTCGGTTACTTCCTCCCTTGGAAAAAAAAATGGAAGTAGCAAACAAAATCCCAAAAGGTGGGTTTGATTTACGACGTGGACAAAAAAATCTTGTAATTGATTCAGGTGAAATTGTCGAGTCTTATCACGAGACCCTGCGTCATACATTTTTTTCAGGCTCAATGGTAATTGATTCATTTTCCACTCAGAATTACAAATTTGAAATTAGCGCATGTTTTTTTTTATTTGAATCCACAATAGCCGTACCTTTGAGGCCCGCGCGATACGACTGATTCAGTGGAAAAAATCGGCTGAAGTCAGACAGATTCTTTACTTTTCTCTTGTTTTGCTTGAATAAACTTTAAATCATCAATATCTTCTGGGAAAATTATACTATTTGAATGAGTAAGTTCTCATTTTCGAACTAACGAATATCTTCAAAATAAATAAAAATTATTAGATTTCGTTATTTGTATTAAAATTACAAATTTTTGAGCAGCAGGCACATGAAAATTCACAAGTTACTTGAATTTTCCTGATGTCTGTCCATTTTCACAGAATAATTGACATAAAATTGGAAATTTCTATCGACTTTTCCATAAAATTATGAATTTTCAATGGCGAAATTCCTTGAAATTTCAGTTGAACAATTATAAAAATTTCCAAGTAGTTTATCCGAAATTTCAGCCAAAAATATTTAAAAACTGTTACAAACACTAAACACTGTTATAATTTTTCGAAATTCTATGGAAAATATGGTATTAATTCTCATGAGAGTGATATTGACTCCGATTTCGGGGAAAAATGGATATGAAATTTCAAGTTTTAGGTAGAACTCAAAGAAATTCATGAGTTTTCTTGAATTTTCCAAATTTTCACGGAATAATTGCACTGAAAAATCAAGAATTTCATTGATATTCAAATCATTCAAACAGACAATCACTGAAACATGCGATTTTTCAATGACACCATTTCCTGAAATTTCAGTGTAAACTAAACACGATAAAATTTTCCAGAATTTAACCCGGAAAATTCAGACGAAAATTTTTAACCGTGAACGCTTCGTAGTCTATAATCAAAAGCTAATTACCCAGATCAGACACCGTCAGATCAATAAATCCAAAACACTTTAATTTCCCAACACATTCGTCTGCGTGTCGAAGGGGATGCCACACCCAGTGCAAAAGTGAAGCCGAAAGAAGAGGGGCCCAAGTGGGTGCGGCCCTGATATCGATAACCTAGACAGTCTAAAATTGTAAAATTGACCGAATCGTGCCTGCAACTCTCCAAGGCACCTCTTTATGCTTTATTATACGTCAAACTCCCTTTCTCACCCTCTATCCAACCCCTTTTAACGCTGGCTCAAACAACCCCAGCACGGGCGCACCCTCGATTCCTCCCAATCGAGTTACACCCTTCCATCCTAAATTATTATTTATAATTCCACGTCCATTATTAAAAATTGGAGGAAAAAATATAATGCAAGGAGGAATGAAATCCACATGTTTCTGTCTCGTAAATTTGAATTAAGGGGTAAAATCATTTTTTTGCAATTGCAATTTTTTTTTTCAAGGGAGGGGGAGAGTGCGCGGATAAAAAGTGGAGAACCCTGTCGAAAGATTACGACATGACCAGGCGCTCGTCGTGTCCAAGTAATTCCAGTTGGGTAATATCTCACCATTAGGGGGGGCATAATCATCCCTTACACACTCTCGTGGTGTTTCACATCCTGCCGAGAGTCCAACGTAATGCCTTATAATTTACAACCAACACCCAAACCCCACTGGTTTTGCTTGTTCGGACGGGGAAACCTGCGTCCCATCTCGCTGCTCTAAGCTCCATTGTTTATATTGTGTTGTGGATTTTAATGAGTATTAAAGTTAAAGAGTGGCCAGTCATTTTAAAATGGTTCAACGACTAGTTTAGACATATGTAGTATTAAAATATTAGCAGACGGAAAGGAATATTTTTCAATATTTTTTAATATTTAATAATTTTTTGGTATTTTAAAGGTATTTTTCAATTCTATATAAAAATGTTGGCTGAAATTTTCGATACATTTCTCAAAAATTTCTATTGAATTGAATCGAATTATCGTTCCACTCAAATTTCCTTCAATTTTCATAATTTATTCTCCCTTTATCGAAGTCAATGTCACTCTCCTGAAAATCACAAGTCAACTGCCTATAAAATTTCAATGTCTCCAACCAGTTAATTTCAAATTTCAAGTGATTTTTTTCCCTCCAGAACGGAAAATTATACAATATTACCGGCATGTGTGCACTCTCTGCATTTTTTATCTCAAATTGGCCACAATTTTTAATTATCCTCTGCTTGACAGTACAGCACACCAGGGGGTGGGGGCGATCTTAATCGTTTTATCGAATGACTTTTTAAAAATGGTTCAACGACTAATTTAGACATTCGTAGTATTAAAATATTAGCAGAGAGGAAGGAATATATTTGAATATTTTTTCATATTTAATAATTTTTACAATTTTGAAGGTATTTTTCAATTCTGTTGAAAAATTTTGGCTGAAATTTCCGGCACATTCCTTAAAAATTTGTATCGAATTGACTCAAATATCATTCCACTCAAATTTCAAGGAATTTTTGACACCGAAAATTCCAAATTTCGTGGAAAAATCGATAGAAACTGAACTTCCTTGAATTTTCATAATTTATTTCCCATTTATCAAAGTCAATGTCACTCTCCCGAAAACCACAAGTCAACGGTCCCTGAAATTCCAATGTCTCCAACCAACTAATTCCAAATTTCAATTTTGTTCCCTTCCGCATGGAAAATTATACAATATTACCGGCATGTGTGCACTCTCAGCATTTTTTATCCAAAATAGACCACAATTTTTAATTATCCTCTGCCTGACAGTACAGCACACCAGGGGGGGGGGGGTTTTTAATCGTTTCGTCGAGTGACGTTTTTTTTCAACGTATATACGACATCGAGGACATATTAAAAATCTGTAGCACGAAGGTTTACAGTGCCAAAGTGAACAACGACTCGTAGCGGAGAAATGAGGGGGAGAGACTGCGCTGTACAGATCTTTTTGGCAAACACGGTGGAATTATATGTAAGCCATAAGACATAGACAAAGGGTCCTCCTGCCGTGTATACGAGACGACCAAACGTCGTACAACACGACGTTCTGAGGGCGCTGGGGGCGGGGGAGGAGGCAGGGGGCATTAAAGCCCCCGGGGCTTGTACATAGGCCTTAAGCCGCATCGACGCCCTTTTCCCTTGCCCATACCTCCACTTTACCCATTTTACCTTCTCTCTCCTCCATCACCCTGGAAGCACAGAACCCGCCTACGCTCTTACCCATCTAATGCATTCGACAAACATCGTATTGAGCCCCACCCCATCCCACCTTCTTTACTCTGATAGATACCATCAGTGGAGGTGCGTTGCGAACTAGCCTTTTATTTAAACAACGGATTCTTTCGGTTCTCTTTGAACTGTGTTCACTCACAATGTTGGTATTGCTCTTGGCGTACAGCGATGGTGGATTTATAGAAAATTTTTCCTAAGGGGTAACAGGAGGCCACCGTTTCCTCGAAATTTTCAAGCAAATTTCCTGCACAAAGTTATTAATATTTTTTTCGTTACATTGGCATGAGAAATCCGGGATTTACGCGCTGATTTTTGAGCGGAAAGTGTAGTTTTCACGTGTGTTTACGTGGACTGAGAAAAAAAATTATTTTTGCCAAATATCCATTTACTTCAGAGAAGTATTTATTTTTTCAATACCGTATTTCTCCATTCGAGTCATTCTCAGGCAACCATCATTAGGTTTCAATCATGTCAATCATATTGCTCTAGAATATGATCATGTTAGTCATGACCTTGAGTGAACTTCTTCAATAATCATCAACATTAAAAAATTGATGGAAATTCTGCCCTGTAGAAAATGAAAAATTTTGGAAATATGAATAATCATTAGCAGAGTCCATCCAAGGTCATGTGCAACATAGTCATCCTCTAGAGGAACATGACTGTTGTAATTGAAACTTAGTCAGGCTCGCCTGGGAATGACTCGATTGGAGAAATACGATTTTGAAAAAATAAATACTTCTCTCATCTAAAACAATATTTGGCAAAAATATTTTTTTTTCGCAGTGTGTTGATTATTATTCGCAACAGGAATCAATTGAGCAAAAAAAATGAGTTTTGACGAGTCTGATAGAGACGATGGATTCGACGATATTCATTTTAAGGCTCGAGAGATTACTAATACTTTAATTCCAAAGAAATCTGCACCGCGGTACCATATAACCTACAATCACCTCGCCTGCGGCTCGCGCCGCAAACACACGATCTAAAACGATGCCTTCTCGTTGCTCGACACGTAATGTACTATGTAATCCAATGTACATTGATCTTCATCATCGCTTCCTGCAGATTAATGTGCGTTGATTTGTAAAAATATCGACAACTTTCCCCCTTTGTTACCCCTTAAATTTCAAGTGATAAGGGAGAGTGGGGTAAAGCAGCCCCTTTTGACTTTTTTTGTGATACTCATAACTCAGAAATAAATTCATTAATTGAGATCAGTCTGGGCTCATTCTAAAGGGGATGAAGTGTAGATTCCATGAAAAAAAAAATTATTTAATTTTATTTACAATTGAATGAGCTGTTAACATTTTTGAAAGAATCAAAAGGGGCCGTTTTACTCCGCTCTCCCCTAGTTTGTTCATTTTTTCATTTTTAGTTCACAGAGACCCAACAGCACACGGGCAATTACAGGTTTTAATTAAATGCATGTCAAGTATAATAATGAAATTAAGAAAATAAACAGTTCAATGCGATACTTATAACGGAAAGCATTGTGCAGCCTACCTATTTAATCTATTTAAATCACTTGATAATATATATTCACATTTTTTGCTTTCAGTTCTTTTTGTTTTTTTTTGTTTTGTTGCGATTTAATGGGATTAATGTCTTGTTGTAGTGCCGCAGTCACGAATGCCTAGTGACTAAATAGTCTCTAAATATTGTGAATTGACACAGAAAAAATGTGTTAAATTTGGTGAATTTCATTTGAACACATAATGAAAATGTCTTGTACAAATGTCTTACATTAAGACGTCTTGAAGATCCTAACTTTCACAGTCTAAATTTTTCCCGCCCATTTTTTATGAAAGAACTGTTAATTTTTTCAAATCTGTTTTTCTAGTCATCAATTCGATGAATAATTCGTTTTTCAATCAAACTCCATTGTATAAGCCATTTTGACTCCATACCATTCACCAATTTCCGTTGTAACTTGGGGAAAAAAATGGAAAGAAAGGGTGGAAGAGTGAGAGTTAGATATGAGCGCGTGGCGAGGCCAGGAAAATGGATTTTACGACGCTGCACCGGGGTATTTCATGCTGGGATCACATACAGATGAGGGACTGACATAGGCATGGGCAGGGGCGCACGGATATCGAGGAGGAATTGTACTGACCGTCGGTTGTTCTCTACTGTGTGCACATCTCCGGGTGCAAACGAGAGAGAAATACGGAATCGAGGGTGTACAGTGATGCAATGCAAATCAAGCGAACCCCTTACTGTGATGGATTTATATCTGTATATAACGGTGGTATACTCATCGGCCGATGGAAGCCATTATCTTGATGTGCTGTGGCCCGAGCATCCAGCCCCACCTCTAACCTCTTACGGTTTGAGCCTTTTCGGTGTATTTTGAGGTCCATGTGTAATTAAAAATACGAAGAATTGGGAAAATATGAAGAATTGGTGTCATGGATACAAATTCAACATTCAAGTTTTTTCAAGGGGAGGGTAGCTTCATTGGTTGTTTCATATAGAGACATTGAGGGTGGGAGGATAGCATATAGCATCCCTCCTTGACAATATGTATATATATGTAATGAATTAGTACACTGTTAATTTTTTTTTTTAAATTTCCTGGAAGATATAGTAAATCGCATGAGAGTGACATTGAATCGGATTTAGGGAAAAAACCGTTATGAAATTTCGTGTTTCAAGTAGCAGTCACGGAAATTTATAAATTTTCAATTTTTCCCTGAATTTTCCCGATTTTTCTGAATTTTCGCAGAATAATTGAAGTGGAAGATGAAGTATTTTTGGGATTTCCTTATCATTTGAACAGAAAATCAATGGAATATTTGATTTTTCAATGATAAGATCTCCTGAAATTTTAGTGGAACTTGAACACGATAACAATTTGTGGAATTTGGCACGGAAAATTCAGATGAAAATTTTTAACAGTGTAATAAATTAAACGGTTGAATGGAAATTTGAATATTAGAAGAACTGGGAAATTTCAATTGCACTATTGTGAATTCAAATTGAAATGTCATTGCATAGGAAAGAGCGGGTCGAAAAATGACGTGCTAGAGCCTCTAAACATGACAAATGTGAAAAAAAAAATTTTATTTCGACTTTTGTCGCGCCTTCGGGGGTTTCATTGGCATCAGAATTGTTAGAAAATACAGAATCAACTTTCACTTGGCGAAAAAATTCAATTTTGGCGAAAATCGACTTTCACCCTTGACCCACGTGAAAATGAAAAAATTTTTTTCCCCATTTCTGTCACCTCCGAGGGTTTCATTGGCATCAGGGGGTCAATAAATACAGAATCAACGTTCACTATTTTTTATTTAAACACCGCCTGCAAACGGGGAGATGAGGGTGGCTAAAATATATTCTGCAACCCTGTCTCCTCGTTGGCTACAAATTTCAACCCTCCGCATACATGCCTTCCCCTTCACCCGATCGTAAAATCACGCGTTCTCGGTAGCATCGAGGAGGGCTTCTCAGGACCGAAAAGAACTGAGGATTCGAATGGTCTCTGGAAAAGTACGTCGCAGAACTGATTCGGACTTACCAGGTCCATCTAGGTCTGGAGAGATCTTGAAAGACCTGTGTACGTCCAATCAGAACCAAATCCTCGACTCGGGCATTAGCTAAAATTCCACCAAAACAATCCTCTGATGAAAATTTCCACGAGGCTTATCAGAAATTACCACCGAAAGTGCTAAACGTCATAAGCAAACTCGAAAAAATCCCACATCAAAAATATATTCCCCAAAACAAAAATAATCTACTTCTCTCAAACCTTCAATTAAACCCTCAGAAATAAGAAGAGCATCCCACCTCATCAACCCCAAGGTAGGTTCAATGACCCTCGCAGTCATTCCCTTCCCATCTCCTCCTTTATCGTTAAAAAAAATTATGATTGAAGATGTTTATTCCCAAACATCCACTCTCTCGCAGTTATTATGAAGATATACCTACATATATTTTTTCGGCGTGACTGGAGGGAAAAAGCACTTGCTTGAGATAGGAGTGAGTCGTGAGAAAGGGGTGGGTGGGAGAAGGGAGGGGGGGGGCACAGGGTGGAGGAGGGGTTGAAATGGTGAGAAGTGCAAGGCGAGCGATGGGATAGGTAGGTACCGCTTAATAGCTGCAAATTACACCCCCATTTTATTTCTTTTTCTCCTCTTTTTTGTTTAAAAAAAAACTGTTCTTCACGTCTGTTTTCTCCGGGACGAGAGAACCTCCGCAAAACTTTTCATTTTTATTTTTCACCCCATTCTCCTTCTCCTGTCGCCCTACCCCCACTTCCACCACCCATCTAAAGTATTCCTACCAAGAAAAACAGCCATTAGCGAGAGTTTTCGCTTTTCGCGCGAAACTTTCGCCCTTCATTCGCCCCACCACCAGTTTTACTGTAAATTCTCACCCCACTTTTGCTGTCTTTGAGCCCAAGCAACTGAGATACGGTGGGAAGAACGTAGAAAGAGTTCATTCCAGGCTTGTGGCCGTGAGGTGGTGCGAAACTGGGTGGCAAGAGCGTGAGGAAGAGGAAGAGGAAGAAGAATAGGAAGTAGTTTGGTGTATAATTCACCTTCTGGAACTTCAAGTTTCATCCTCATCGCATATTTTTCATCGTCTGTAAATTCTTATTTATATGCGATTCGCTGGGTTATTCTTGATTTGACGCAGTTATTCCATTTTAGGCAGAATATCTAATATTTCATTTTTTAAGCGATTTTTTTTGCCAATGGGGAAATTATGTAGCAAATTTCATTCAGTTATAGGAAAGGAATGCTCAGAACATAGTAATTTTTGCATCATGCGGCTTTTGTAATCTTTCATCGCGAAAGATGTTCATTGTGAGCACAAAATATTAATGAACAGTTGACTCGTAATTTTCAGGAGAATACCATTGAATTCCATTTAGGGGAAAAATCATGAAGTATTCAAATTTCATTGAAAACTCAATGAAATCCTTGATTTTTTCAGCAGCAGGTGGACGTGACTTCTCCAACTTAGTCGGATTTTCAATGAAAATATGAATAATCAGTACTAAATTACATTAAATTGTCGATTGATTCAAAATTTAAATATATTTACCTCTATTGTCCTGATTTCCTTTGAGTTTTCTGGAATAATTGGAGCAAAATTTACCATTATCATTGATTTTTCGTAAATTTTTGAATTGCCAATGCCGAAATTCTTTGAAATTCCAGTGTGACTTCAATCTCATAAAAATTTTTAACAAGTGTACCGAAAATTTAAGTCAAAAATTTCTAAGACACTGTTACAAATAAAATGGCATTTCATGAAAAATTGACTAGTGTTTTTCAGGAGAGTGGCATTGACCCCTCAACCCCGGAAAATTTTTACAAATTTATCCAAACACAAATGACTGTCTTGACGACGAATCACTTGACCTCGATTGTTTCCATTTTTCATCTTTTCTGGGCTATTGAAAAAATCATGGAATTGTCGATTTTCCAAAACTTCAGTGAAGTTTTGAATTGTCAACATTAACAAGCCGAGAATTCCCCATCTAACCTGAATTCAAAACAAAAACAAGAACATTCAGTATCAAATTACGCTCAACCCAAATCTTCCTCACTCCTATTAACTTTTCCATCCCAATTGAACTAAAATTCCCAATTTCCATTCATTCTCCACAAAATGTTGCCTTACCAAAGCCGAAATTCCTTGAAATTTCCGCGGACCTCTACCAGAATTCCGGAAGAGTGTTTCCAAAATTTCCCACAAAAATCTTCACCAACATGAGCCTCAACTGCGCCGCATAATTTCCGAAAATATGAAGAGCACGTTACAAGTTGCTCCACCACCGTGGGAAAGACCGCGGCAACTCGAAGTAGATTGAGGCATATAAGAAAGATGGATTCACCCCATTCAGCAAGTAGAAACGGCAAATGCGAGTAAGACAGACAGGCAGTAGTTTTCTTGCGTTGTCAGTGAGCCCTCTTCGTCCTTCCTTCGGTTCTCCCCACTCCCCCTCCTTCTCCCCAAGACCCACGCTAATGATCCGCGAGATATGAAATATGGCGATGCATCACGAAACATCGCAGCCGTTTCATCGTGCTCATGAATCATGCGATATTCGCCCCAGCGTTGGCTGCTAAAACGATGCCCATTCGTTAGACGTAATAACAAATAATGCTAACCTCGTTATGGCTCCATAGAGAATCCTTCCTTGAGTCCCCCTGCGCCCTCTCACCCCCACCCCCACTTCCCCCTTATTCTTGTCGTCAGTTCGTGCGGCAAACGGTATTATTTAAATTCTATCATCGCCCGCTATCACGATATTACATTATATTAATCCGATAAAATTTGTCATCTCCGATTTTTATTCTTTGCTATTTTTTTTACGTATTCTATCAAAATGTGAGGGTAGAAATTGATTTGATGGGTATTATTTGAAAAAATATATCCATTTTAAAACTTTCTGGAGACATTTAAAAATCGAAATTTTTATTTCCTTGCTGATCACGTATCTCTGTTTTTTTTTTCACTTTCTTCCATTGAAATTAGATTATAGAAAACATATTGATATTTTTCGTAATTAAAAAAAAAATCAGTTTTGAAATTTTTCAGAAAATTGAAAAATCGTTTTCTTTTATTTTCTTGCTGATGATCTCTGTGCATTTTTCTCATTTTCTCTCAATGAAATCAGATCATGAAAACAAAATTCATGAAGAGAAATTTTATCCTGATAAAAATAAAAATTACTGGACTGGAAGGATAAAATTTATGATGCGTCAGGATAAAATTTCTCTAACGTGAATAAAATTTGATCATCATATATTCATTTTTACTAAATTTCGGATAGAAAGGAGGAAACGATGACTCATGATACACTTTTGTAGAACGGTAGGGTGATTTTCATCAAAAATTTCTCTCCGTGTAATATAATATAATCTTGTTCGCTAGTACAATATAAAATCATTTCAAATTTCTTTATTTTTATTCATTCGACGAAGACAGCGAGGAATATACTCACGATGAATGGGAGACATCAATCAAACCACACCCTCAACATCGCCGAGGACTTAATAAACTATTCTATGCATACGTAAGCAGTCCAGGAAAATGAGAATGACAGTTTCTTTATGCTCGCACCCTCCCGAATTCCGAGGAGGATTTTATTTATTTTAGTTTGGTTTTTGTTGATCCGAGACTGCGGGAGTTTTATACTGGTGTAACCCCAGCATTCAAGCTCATGGGGTCGCTATGAGTGGCTATGGTGGAGACCTGTTGTTCTCTGGTTACTCGAGAGTACCAGACACGCGGGGGGTGGAAGGGTGATAAAGTCTCATATGCGGAGTGAGAATACGGGATTTAGATACATATTCATGAGGTGGGAGAAACTTATTACGGGGCCTCGCAGATCTTGGAGTGGTAATATCTTTTCATTTTAAAAATTACATGATTTGGGGGAAAGGAGAATATTTTTGAATGAAAATGGTCTATGGCCTCCTGTTTTAATTTAGAGGAAAATGAATTTTTTTTATATTATTTGAATTTTTAATGAAAACATGAATATTCACTTTAATTTACGGTAAATTAGCAGTGCAAGGAACATTTCAGAATATATTTATCAGAATTTTGATGATTTCTGGTAATTTTTAGGGAATAATTCAACTGAAATTCAGTTTCCGTTGATTTTTTCTAGAAATTGTGAATTTTCTGACGAAAACTACCGAATTTGCTCCACGATTACTTGACTTGTTCGGTACTTGTTCTCCAACTTTTCTCCGTGTGTGACTAGTCAACAATATTAATATAATTCCGCTAAAAATAGCCAAGAAGTGTGTATATCCTGCCGAAATTTCAGCAGGAAATGTTCACCAGTGAAGTTTTATTCCCCGAATTCCCCGTCATCCCCTAAAATATTTTATCAACCGGAAATAAAATTCAGCATTTACCCAAGCAGTCGGAATATTTGCGTAATGAACTTTAATATTTTCCCTCAAGTTTCGTAAAAGTAGGGGGGTGGACTGAAATTTCGCCGCGGGAAATAGCGCCCCGCGTCACTACCAGGAGAATTAGCGGCTTTGAAACTTGACTATGCGGCCCGCGCCCGCTCGATGGTACTCCACAGTTGCCAAGTGACGTATTATAATATTTCACCCCCGTTCCGTCCCCCGCACGACTCTGCCTATCTTTCTCACTCTCAGTCTTCCCCTCGCCCGCATTTATGTCTCTGGCCCCGTACTACGCACACTGACATCGCGCTACCATCACCCCTTCGCTCACATACCTTCCAAGTTGGCACTGTGTGTCGGCTCGTATATATTCAGTGAATAGTAGGGTTTTGAAATGGTAGGAGTAATATTGTTAATTCGCGTGTGTTTGAGTTTCAAGGGGAGCCGAACCACCCTAATATATTCGTAAGCGAATAGGTACAGTGTGTTACAAAAGTTGTGGAATATTGCGAAGGAAATTTATTTTTGGGTGGTATTTGCGGTATATTTCTTGGCAGTTTTTATTAAATTGTAGTTGCAATGGAATTTCAAGGAATTTCATCATTGAAAATGTAAAAGTCTGAGGAAAAACTAATGGAAACTGAATTTTAGTTGATTGGAGCGTAATTTGATTCATTCTTTTATTAGAAATTCAAGTAAGTTGGGGAATTCCATTGGATCTTCAGGGAAATCTCTAATTTCATGATTTTCCCTCCTAAACTCCTGAAAATTAATAGTCCATGAAATTTCATTTTTTTCTGACCGCGCACACCATATTTTGGTTGAAAATTGCGGTACACTTCTTGGGAATTTTTGTCTCTTTTTAGTTCCACTGAAATTTCAAGGAATTTCATAATTGAAAATCCAAAATTCTCTGTAAAAATCACTGAAAACTGAATTTCAGTTCAATTATTGCAAGAGAATTGATGGAAATCTGGATGTTTTAAGAAAACTTGTACTGAGTATGGATTTTTCATTGAAAATTCAAGTAAGTTAGCGAATTCTCGCCCTCCTGTTCTTCAAATATTTGGAATTCCATTAAATCTATAATGAAATCTGAAATTTCCTGATTTTTCCCCTCGAATCGACATAAATGCCACTCTTCTAAAAATTGCTAGTCAGCTACACGGAGAGAAATATTCATTAAAAATTACGGAACTCACTCACCTATTACGGAATCGACTCAGAAAATTTAAGTGACGATATGGTAATTTTTCCCAGCAGATTCAGATAAAAATTACCGAACGCTCTGGAAAAATTCCGTGATAATTCCGTAAAATTTCCTACAAGCAGATTTCGCTCCGGAATCACGGAAAAGATACGTAATTTTTATTGAATATTTCTCTCCGTGTATCCATGAAATGTCTTTTTTTCCAAGAGGGCACACAGTTCAAAAATTTCGGCTGAAATTTCCGGAAATCTCAAGAAATTTCATCATTAAAAATGTAAAACTCAGCGTAAAAATCGCTGAAGACTTTCAGTTCAATTCAGAATCGAAATTTCAATGAAACACGACAAAAATTCCCGGAAATTGTCACGGAAAATTCATAAAAAAAATTTTAACAGAGCACCATCCGCAAATACATTTCGCAACAGCATCTCCAGTTTTCAACAATTCGAGCTAGAGTTTTCTTCACCAGTACATATACACACGACTGGTCTAAAGTTGGTAGTAACATAAGAAACTCGACGAGAGTCTATACAATCCCAAAGTCTACCCCGGTGTTGCCCCCTGGGTTGTATTGTCTTAACTCCGCCTTTATGCACATGCAACTACTACATGTATTATACGAAAACTACTGTAACATTGGGATGAACATGCATGCACTCCGGTAAGATTGTATTGGTGAAGTGGGAAGGGATCGCATACATGGGCACGATGCAGCGGGCTTTTCTCGGTGGAAGGAGGACAGGATGAAAGGGTTGAAATAAGGGAGCGTTAGGGGGGGGGAGTGNGGGGGGGGGGGGGGGGGGGGGGGCGGGTGGAGAATAGTGAGGTGGATGGGATGAGGGAAAGGCGAGGGCGGATGGTGGTGGTACCAAACACTGCTCACTAGCTCACGTACTATTGTGTATACTATTGTTCTGGTTGGCTAATATCCAAGATGGCCGACTAGTTATATTCACCCTCCCTTTCACTTTGCTCTCCTCTCTATTTCTCCCCCAGTTGACTCTAACTATACTGTGGTGTTTTGGTACTACTGTATGCGTATGTACGTTGTCGCACACCCTTTTCACCTAGCCTCCTCTCGCAAACCCCCCGCCCCCCTTTATTTCTCCTCAATGTTGCTACATTGGGGGGAGGGAAGATGCTGATATTCGTGGATGGGGAATTCAGCTGCACTGAGCAATTCATATTCGTGGGGGATAATGGGCATGCATGCCTCACTGATGATTCTAAATATCTGAAATCGAGGAGATAGCGAGTTGTTTGTTGTTCGTTAGATTTTGGGTTATTGGTATTTTTTGGTGGGGGATGAGTGCTGTTCGACAACGGAATAAGTCAAGGTGATTGGCTTCACTCGTCGTTATTTGAAGAGGACATGATCTGGTTGGGATTCATCAGGGCTCAGGTTTAAGCTTGAAAGAAGGGCGTGAAGGTGAAATGAACAATCTGAAATTTCACTCTGCCGTTGTGGAGGTGTTGAAGATTAAAGACGATTCGTTTTATGTAATTCCTAGGCTTTTGAGAAATTTTCACAGAAATTTTCGGTAAATCATAGAAATTTTTAACAAGTAACAATTCCTTGGAAATTTCTGGAATTGCAAGAATTTTAAAGAAATGTCCTCAAAATTCAAGGGAATTTGGTACTGAATATTCATTTTCACTTGATAATTCATGTAGACTGGAATTGCGGTCTTCCTAGCGCTAAAAAATTGAGACCTCATTTGAATTTTCGGAAAAACTTGAAATTCCACTGACTTGTTAGCCTTAAACCGAATTCAAGATCTTTTTTCGGAAAATTCAACCAAATTTTTCTAACAGTGATATCAATTTTTTTATTTGCCATTTTCAACATCTTTACAGGAAGAACAAATGTTTCTTTGGATCAAACAGAATTAACGTTTTGCGTAGATTTGAATCCATTAATTGATGAGTGAAAACTCCTCTTCGATCACACCGAATAAGTCAAATTTATTGTCTTCAAACATCATTATCTCCGGAACAAATGATCCGATTGGAATAAGTCAGGGGTCATTTTTAAGCTTGAAAAAATATCTTGGAAATGAGATAAAAAATCTGAAATTTCACTCTACCGTTCTCTAGTCATTGCAATTTAAAGACGATCCGTTTTATGCAATTCCTCTCAAATTTTTTTACTTGTTATTTTCAACATTTTCAGGTCAATAAAAACTATTCCTTGGCATCAAATAGAATAAAAGTCTTGCATAGATTTGAATCCATTAATTTCACGTTCTCCCAAAGAAATGAGTTTTATATGTAATTAAGGAATATCCCGTGAAAGCCAGCGGAATACTCTGTGATTTTTAAAATATTTCTCCTGCACTCATGACGAGACTGTCGAGGCGAATAAAATATCCCTCTTTTTTCATCAACACTGGGAAGTGAGATAGACACCCCCCGGCCGGGGTGTCGTAGTCTGGCATAAAATGTAGATTAATATAAATATTCATAAACACCATAAAGTTTATGTCGCCGGAGTTGAGACGCTGCGGCAGACGTACGAGGGTAGGGGTAGAAGGTAGTGGTGTGTCAAGTCGCTTCCGAGCTTCTCGTAAAAACCACCCTCGACGGGGAAAGGCTCCCCCTGCTCTTCAATACTCGGAGTAATTTTCCTTTTGCAGTTTTTTCTAGTTTTGTCACTTCTTGCGCTGAAAGCTTTCTGATAATGCGATTTTTATTCTCCATTAGTGATAATAATGGGAATTATGTGACGATGGAGCCCTAAAATTTTAGCATTTAATTATTAATCATTAATTATTCACGCGAATGATTGTATTTTTTAATGTCTTATTTGAGATATTAACTTATTTCGAAATAAACATTTTTTTCTTTTACCCGGGGCCAAAGTGTCAAATTTTGGATTTTTCCCGGGGGAAAGTCGACTTTCAGCAAAATCGAATTTTTTCACCGAGTGAACATTGATTCTGTATCTATTAATAATTCTGAATTTTCCGTGGAAATTTGGAAAAATCAGGAAAATCCCGGGAACAATTGAAAATTCATGTCATTTTGTTTCTGAATATTCATGTGCCATTGAAAATTCAATCAAGTTGTGTAATTTGCGTCTCACTGTCACTGAAAACTGAGTTTCAATAGAAATTCCGATTTTTTTATGAAAGTGCTCGATTTTTCTTGTGATTGTTTTTAACTTGACAAAATGTACAATTTTTTTTCTTTTTTCAATTTTTTCTTTGCTGCATATTTGGTTTTTCGTCAGTGCGGGGGGGGCTTTGCCCCCCCCCGGGGGCTCCGCCCCGCTTCTGCGCCCGCCCCTCCTGACGGAACTTGGTAATAAGATAGTATATTTCGTCATTAGGCCGAAAAAAATTTTTCTGGCGAATATGAGGTTGCAGCCCGAGCGGGGGGCGAGGGTTGCAATCATATGAGCTAGAAAAGCTGTTTTACAGCCTAACGGCTGTAAGCAGTGATTCATGGACGCGTATCGTCCTTGAAGCGCTGCCTTACGGCCGGAATGACAAATAATAGATTATGTCATTCCGCCGATAATTTCAATGAAGCGCGCGGTTGAGGGAAATCTTCAGATTACCTCGTGAACGTCAAAGTGAAAAAAATCGATCGATCATCACTCATCCCATCCCCCCCGTACTACCGTTATTTTTAATTTTACGAGCGTCGCGACGACGACCTGGCGTGCCGGTTGATTTTTATCGGGCGATTAACGCGACGGTTACACGTGTCGCGTCGACGTTTACGCCTCGTTTGAGCCGGCCGTTTGGTGAAGGAAGAGAATTAATAAAAAGAAGGAAAGAAAGGGATAAGAAGAAGCAAAAAAACATCACAAAGATACATCGAGAGATGGAGGAAAGCGTCGAGAGCCATTTCATTTATCTCCCTCTTATATTTTATATATTTTTTCATCTTTTATTTCGCGGAGATAATTAGAAAAAAGTGGAGGAGAGATAAAAGGAAATGCCGACCACCCTTTTCCGGATTCTCATTAACGCCCGCCGGAAGTCGTGGAATGAAGTGGGGATGGGGGTGGTTTTTCCCGCGCGTCGACTCGACCGCAATCATCGCCCGTGGTTTTTCACGCTCGCCCACTGTGATACCCAACACAACGGAAAATCCCGGGGTTGGAGTGGGGGTTCGCCACGCTGGGGTGGGTTGGGCCGGGCGGAAGGGATATCATAGCCACCCTTTTGTGTTGCAGTCGGCACGCGCCCGCATTGACACTGATTTTATGCCCTTAGACGCTTGCGGAAAGCACGAGTTCCTCTTTATCTCTGAAATTAACTTGAAAATATTGTATGGAGAGGGAAAACGCTGGTGAAAATTGCTCCTGCATTTCACTTTATCGGAAAAGATTGAAATATCATTGTCAGTTAAGTAGTAGTTTACAAGAGATTGACATTGAATTCGATTTCAGAGGGAAAGAATTATAGTTTCAAATTTCACAGAAAATTCAATGGAGTTGTGAATTTTTTGACAAAAATTCAATAAGAAGAACATTCAGTTCAAGAATATTCAGATGAAATTCCTTGAAATTTCAGTGGAACTGTCACTTAATGAAAATTTCCAATAAGTGTCCTGAAAATTTTCGCCATTAATTTTCAAGTGTTGAATTGAATTGAGTGACAAAAAACGGGAAATTTCAAATTTCACTGAAAATCTCAAACGTTTTGAGCAGCTTATGAAAATTTCACAAGTTGATTGAGTTTTCAAATTTTCAATGAATTTTTCAATAGAATATTTGATTTAGGAGAGAAAAGAATTATAGTTTTAAATTTCAGAGAAAATTCAATGGAGTTGTGAATTTTTTTACAAAAATTCAATAAAAAAAATATTCAGTTCAAGAATATTCATATGAAATTCTTTGAAATTTCCGTGGAACTTAATGAAAAGTTCCAATAAGTATCCCGGAAATTTCCGGCAATAATTTTCAAGTGTTGAATTGAATTGAGTGAGAAAAACACCGGAAAATTTCGAATTTCACTGAAAATCTCAAACGTTTGGAGCAGCAAAAAGACGAGAATCCTCCAACCCATGTGAATCTTCAATTAATTAGAAATTCAAAAATATATTTACCTGAATTTTGGCTGATTTCTGTTAATCTCCATGGAATAATTGAACTGAAATGTACAGTGTCTGCCGTTTGTTCATTAAAACGTGAATATTCAACGATAAAATTCCTCGACATTGAAATTTCCCTAAAACTCTCTTTAAAAAATCCAACATTTCAAGTAAAAACTCACTGTATGTTCTACTAGACTTCTCATAAAAATCCAGGGATCCCTCTCCCCAATTCTCCACCATTTTAAAACAGTTATACACGATATGATTAATTGAACCAGTGAAAACCAGCGGAATGCATTAAAAGTTTTTTTCCTTGGGAAAGAAATTCCATAAATCACGACGCAAAAAGAAGCCCAGAAATCCCGACGATAATTATCAAACTCAAACACTAAAAAAACCCGCCGGAATCAGAATTAAAATAACTGTGCAAACGTGAAAGGTTTTAGTTCGCGTAATCCGTCCGCAAAATCCGGGAACGTTTAACATAATTAGGTATCGGGTGTCGAAGCGTTAGTGGACGGCTAAAGCCCTGCGGGGGTGAAAAAGAGAGGGAGGCTGGAAATAAAAGGGAGTGTGAGGGCGCACAAGCCCCGAACGTACGGGCCACAGTGTGAGGGGCTTTTTAACCCGGTGTGTGTGCGAACGCGCGAGGGTGAGTGCGGATGTGAGCCATGAGGATGAAAAGAGAGAGAGAGAGAGGAAAAGCACGTCGTTGACGTGCCTGTCTGTGGGTCAATCGTTGTCGTGCGGTAAAACGCTCCGCAGTTTCGGTCAGTTTGTCATCACCTGAATATACTTTTTCACATTTGTCAATCATTCTCGATTCTTCTTTGACACTTGTGGACCTCGCAGGGAGACCCGAGCTGTTTATTCATCACTCACATTTTATGTTTCTTGTTTCCTTTCCTATTTTCAACACCGTGAAAAATAGGAAAGGAAGAGGAAAATTAAAATAAGAGGATAATTGAAATTTCATGGATGATATTGCAGGAAATCTCATGAGAGCGACACTGAATTGAATTTAGGGAAAAATGGTTATGAAAGTTTAAGGGTTAAGGTAGAATTCACGGAAATTCATGAGTTTTCAGTGGGAGTGAGGTGGAAATTTCACAAGTTGATTGTTTCCAATTTTTCCTTGAATTTTTCTGATTTTGCTGATTTTCACTGAATAATTGAAGTGAAAAATCGAGTGGTTTATTGATTTCTAGATCATTTGAACAGAAAATCAATGGAATATTTGATTTTTCAATGACAAGATTTCCTGAAATTCCAGGAGAACATGAATACAATAAAAACTTCCAGAATTTGGGACGGAAAATTCAGACGAAATTTCACATTCTTGAGCAGCAGGAAGAGGAGAATTCCACAATTTCCGTGAATTTTCTATTACAACATTAATACTGTTAGAAATTTCTTAAAATTTCAGTGAAACTGAAATGTGGTAGAGGTTTTCAAGAAGTACATCGGTTATTTCAATAAATAAATAAATACCTGCCAACAAAAACGACAAAATAACAAAAAAAAAGATAAAAATAACAAAAAAAATATCACAATACGATTAATTGAGCGAATGCTCCATTAATTTTTATCCTCAATTCCAGTGAAAATGACAATATAAAATTCTTGCAAAAGTTATTGCATTTTCTACTACAATTCAGAGATTACCCATGTACCCATCACTCCCAGTTTATTTTTCATTTTCTCTTCTCTTTTTATAACGATTGAGCGCTTTTTGCGGATCTCCCTGCCATTTTTTCTTTTTAACTATAAATGAATAAATACCAGCCAATATCCACCAATTTTCGATAGAAAAGACCAACAAAAAACGCGAAAATACGATGAAATAACGACGTTCCGTTTATTTTTGTCCTCGAGTTGTTCCGAAAAAATGAACGAACAAAAAAAATTCTCTTTTTGTATTTTCCCCCCCGTTGTTTTCTATCCATATAGAACGGAAATAAAATAAAAAGTTTATCGTCCGGCGGGGGAGTAGGACTTTAATCCGGCCGTTTTAGCGGACGCATCGTTTGGAAACGATGAAATACGACGGGGCACGAAAATTCTAGCGCCGGTGTATGAGTCTGGCTCGTGTCGTAGTTTTTTGCTGTTTTTTTTTTCAACTGGAGCCGAAATATAAAGGGTCGCAGGCGTATATCGATAGCTTCATCTCAATTGCGACTCAATCCAATTTTTTCCAATCTGAAAAAAGGGCAGCGGAGATGGAGATAAAAAATCAAACTTCGTGCATTGTTTGTAATAAAAGCGTGAAATAAAAAAATCGGGAGATAAAAATTCGATTCCCGAATAAATACAAACGAATAGTAGTTGACGAAAACCTGTACTAGAAAAATTAGTGTGTAAAATTCAGATACTTTTGTCACCTTTTTTCAGATGTTTGCTTCCCCGAATTCCAATATTTTCTAGTGTCTCAGGAGAAGTTGAGACAATAAAGAGAGAGACACTGAGAGACAAGTTGAATAACAATTACCTAGATACCTAAATAAATAATTGAAATTGTTTAAACTTCTGGAAACCCTATTTTTTAGGCATGAAATCGATTTCTGGTAAAATCCTGAATATGAATAAATTCGTTACGATTCCGAACAAATGATCTCCAAGATGAAAAATTGATTGTTTATAAATTATTTATAGAAAATGCCCGTAATTTTCAAAAACTGCAATTTTTTAAAATTATTTCATCAATCTTTGTCCAAAAGTTGACGTTCTAATTTTTTTTCAGATTTGTAAAATGTTTTTCAACGGTTCAATATCGAGATTTAAATTCAGAAAATCCAAAGTGCTTGGATATCCTAAATGGGGTAAACGTGACTGAATACTCTCCAAGTGTCTCGAATTCAAGCAGGAAAAATCTATTGACTAGAACTTGTATTTCCAGACATTATGAAAACGTCTTATTTCAAACCATCACAAATTCTCTTCTCAAATCAAGCTGTTAAGACATAATTATAACACTGACCCTACCAAACCCCTTCCCAAATCAATAACAACAATTTCTTTCTGTTTCAGGTGAGTTTTTCAACATCAAAAAAGCCCCTCAAAACGTTAAAGCCCCCGAAGAGCCGTCAAGTATAGGTGAGAAAAGAAACAAGTAGAAAAGGTCATTGTATGGCACACGAGGAATACACCCCGGAAGTGGGTTCGACGCTCGGGGTGCCTCGAACGGATCTCGAGGCACTTCCTGACTCCCGGCTATTACCCACCGATATTATTATCCCCCAGGACAATGACAGTCAGTGTGGCTACCCCTGTAAATCCCCTCGCCCCTCGATTTCACACAATGCCCGTTTTTCCCGCCCCTCGGAAGATAGCAAAATCCCGTGTCTACCATTTTCGATTTTCCCAGGACAGAATTCGAGGCATTCGAACAACAGATCTGTCTCATTAACAACTTATAATGGGGAACCGATGTATCGGTGTAAAACAACTGTTTCTCTCTTGTTTAAAAATGAAAAAAAGGGAATCCCCTTTAAAGCTCTTATTTTTCTACCTTTCACTCGTCTCCATGTTTCGTCATTCGTTTTCTCTTCATTTCCTTTTTCTTTCTTCGTGCTTTTTTTTACTATGTTTCAACGCATACCTGATCTTTTCCATCGATAGACTTCAATAAGCTCCCTCCAATGTACTTCCCGTTTGTTTTCAGTTGATACATGCGATATTGAGGGGAAAAGAGGGCCATGATACACCGCAGGGGCCAACGAGTCATTTCTATGTCTCGATGAACAACTTTGTCTCACGAATGAATGTTTGTATCTCTATTCAGCATTGTGTAGGGAGCATTGAAATCATTGTCACAATGGAAATGAATCGATGGTGGGTTTTGTCTTGTGACTTTCTATCGGTCTCCGGGGATAGGGACACTCGGGGAGAGACATATCTCGTGATCGAGTTCAATGAGAGAATTTTTATGTTAATTGTTTGGAGATGGGGGGATGGAGGTGGAAAATCTTATGAAAATTATCCCTGACTTTTTTAATGAGTTGTTAAGTAATTTCTAATGAATTTGTTGGGAAAATAAATTACATTTTGAGTTGAGAATTTTTTAAAATATTGGCTTATTCACAAGAGTTATTGCATTTTTTAGCAAATGTTTCGAAATTATTCTCCCAAAAATACGAAATTGAAGAATCTCTGTTTAGTAAACATTGAAATTTCACGGAATTTCAAATTTCGGTGAGAATTCAATGGACTTCAGAATTTTTGAATAGAAGGGAGATATGGATTCCTCAAATTATTTCAATTCCCAATCAAAATATGAATTAAAGACTATATGACCTGAATTTCCTCAATTTCTGCTAAGTTTCACGAAATAATTGTCTTAAAATTCATCGTTTCGATCAATTTTTCCGTATACTTTTGAATTTTGATTTTTTTAGCAGATTTTTCGAGATTATTTTTCCAAAAATAGAAAATTGAAGAAATGAATCTCTGCTCAGTAAACATTGAAATTTCAGGAACAGTTTAGTAGTAATTTTTGGGAGAGTAACATTTAATTCGATATAGAGGGAGACAAATCATTTTCTAATTTCACAGAGATTTCAATGAACTGCAGAATTTTTAAGCAGAATGAACACAACGATTGTCCAACTTATTTTAATTTTCAGTGAAAATATGAATATTTCGTACCAAATTGTAATCTTCACAAAAGTTATTGCATTCTCCACTAAATTTGTCTCTCCGCATAACACTATTCTTGACAAATAACCATTTTATCAAGAAAACGAATTATTTCCCCAAGTATACAAAATTAAAGAAGAAAAACCCCAGCCAAAAAATCCGTTTATTTGGGGAGATGTTACACAATGCTTGAAGAGGAAACACTTGATTTTTAAGGAACACAAAAAATTAGACATGAAAACGAGCCAGTGCGGACGGACGTAATTCCGTAGTTGGGCCCCATTACCCGAGACGTTGGCCTGAATTTATAGAGCCCTGAGGAGAAGGCACGTGGGATATATATAAACGTTGTAAACCGGACGCGATTCCCTACCCCTTATACTGCTTATTCAACCCACCCCTCTCATTCTTTACGTTACCACTGTAAACCCTCACGTGCCACCAACTCTCCCTCTCACCCACTCTCTACATAACGCCAACGGAATCGCTTTGCATACCATTTCGCGCAATCTCGAGATCTTAATATCGACTGTAATTTAGGAGAGGCTTTGGTCAGTTTTCCATCCCATATTACAATGTTAATGGCACGTTTATTTTCATTGGCTGATAAATGTCGTGGTCAATTTTCTTCGTTTATTCATTACGTTTCAACGTTAGGGAAATTTCATAAAAAAATTCTTTTGTCTTGCAAATATTTCATGGGGAAGATTTTTTTTCTCGTTGCCTCGGGGCTCCGCGTTTCCAACTGATAAATGTGGTATTCAATTCTTTTCATTTATTCATTCGGCTTCCACACGTCAACGGTTTCGTGAAAAAATTATTTTGCCATTCGTCCGAATATTCCAGTATCATCGACGGGTACTTCAGAGAGGGAAGTAGATCATTTCTTTATTCACGAGGGTTTTACAATTTCAGAAAAGATTTTCTCCCTGTTACAGTTTAATGGCATGGAAGGGTTTAAGAGAAGTCAATTTTGTGAAAAAAAATTCAAACGTTTTAATAATTTCCTTTTTGTACAAAAATATGTCAGTAGCAAAGCGGGAAAGGGTGATAAGTCGATAAATCGTGATTTTGCAGAGCCAAAAACTATATTTGCAGGTTCCGGTCTGAATTTTCTATAACTGATTGCTGATTTACAGTTCATTATGTGCCAGGTTATCGCAAAAATAGCCTGAACCCCCATCGATGAGTCTATCATAAATTATTTGCAAGAAATATAAACTTTCTCATTTTTTTCAAGATTTTTCAAATGTTTTCTAACGGTTCAATATCGAGATTTAAATTCAGACGTCCAAAGTCTAAATAAGAAAATTAATGTTAAATTTCCTAAAACTTAGGGTCAAATGGAGATCAATTGAAAGCTCTGATGTGCGACTACAAACGTAGAGAATCATTTCACTGATGGAAAAATAGCCAAAGTACTTGGATATCCTTGATTCAATGAAAAAATCCTTTAAACTTGCGGAATTCTTTCCCTCGTTATAGAATAATTGACAAGAAAACCTGAATTTTGAAGGAAACCTCAATTTAAGAAAAAAAAAATTCTCTGAAGACACGAATTGAGTATGAAATCTCTTCAAAGACCATGTAGCAGTGAACCGCTCTTTTCGCTGTTTATTTCCGCAGTGCATTCGGGCATCTGAATTAAGTGAGTCACTAAAGATGATAATTAGTGGATAAGTGCGCGCACCCACAGGGGCTGAAACACTCTCCACAACGCAAGGCCGAGCTTTCTAGCCCACTCCTCAAGAAGTTCAAAACCACTTTTCCCTCGTCGCACGTATCATTCCACAGAAAAAAATGTAAAATAAAAACTCCCACTTCGGAGTTTCTACTCATGTCAATATTTGATTTTTTTTTTCGCTTTATAATTGCAAGACATAAATCACGAGTTCTTGGAGTATTTTTTTTTATTTGCCCCCGGGAAAACTAACACGAAAATAATACCCGGTTGATTGGCAATTTAGCTTGAGATTGCCGACAAGGCGCTCGTCGTAGTTGGTTAGAGAAAGAAAAGGGAGAAAATGGGGATATAGACGAAGGGAGAGAGTAATATAAATAAAGTGGAGCTGGAGAGGTCTAAGTGAGGGTGCAGAGGAAAAGATGAGATATTTGCCATTTTGTTGTGCAAACAAAAATGATGAAAATTAAAGGAAAATCCTGAATAAAACCTGACCTGCAATATAAATATTTTTCCAAATTAAAATAACCCCCAGAAACGAATCTAAATTTTAATTGAAGAATAACAATGCAAAAATTAAAAAAAAAGAAGTCAATCCCAAAAAATGTAATAGCATCTTCTTTCATTAAAAAAATTGTCGTATCTGTTCTCCTGAAATTTTTAGTGCTTTTAATCATTCTCATTGGACTGAGGGGAAGGCGAACATTTTCTCCCAGCATTTTCTCCCAAATTAAAGTAACCCCCAGGAACAAATCAGAATTTCAATGAAAGAATAACAATATAGAAATTTTGAAAAAAGAATTCAAATCCAAAAATGTAATAACATCTTCTTTTATTTAAAAAATTGTCGTATCTGTTCTCTTGCAATTTTTATTGGTTTTAATGATTGTCATTTTGAGGTTTGAATGAGGGTGCAGAGGAATTAAACAACAATCTTGAACAAGACCTGACCTGCAGTATGAATATCTTCCCAAATGAAAATGCCCTCCGAAACAAATCACAATTAAACTGAAACAATACCAACGCAGAAATAAAAAAAAGAAATCAATCGTAAAAATATTACGACATCTTCTCTCATTAAAAAAATTATCATATCTCTTCTCGGGCAATTTTCATTGGTTTTAATCGTTCTCATTTGACGGAGGGGGAGACGAAAAGTTTCTCCCCACTGCAGCCCACTCGGATGAAAAACGAGGGCCGATAAATTTTGACAGTATTCTGTCCATTGCATTGCAATAATACCGGACCATATATTAGAGGTATACAGAAACGTATAGACCCACGTTTTGGTGGGGAGGTGTGCCGGGGTGCTTTCGTATAGTTTGCACGGTAACATATTACGAATTAATACCAACTGCTACGGTGAAATATTACTGCAAAATACTGACCGTTATTTCGTTTCATACCCCACCCCCTCCCGGTTGCCGAATGTTCGAACCCCCGTTGCCATTTTTTTTTTCAACTGCAAATTGTTACATTCGCGTTTTCTTTCGAATTTATTCGACGCCAACTATCGAATACTGGAAAAATCGAGCGTCCGTTGATTGGACTTTTTTCAGGGGTTTTTATTTCCTTTTTTTAGAGTGAGAGAACGGGTAAAAAAAATGTGGAATATTTCTGGGCACTTGTCGGTGGCTTTTTGGCTCGTTGAGCCCAATGATCGGTTGATTCGCATGTTTAATTGGTGGAGAAAGGAGAATAATAAATAAAAAAAGAGGGCAAAGAGTCCTCGAGGTCTCCTCGTTATTGCGATTTTTTATTGAAATTTTCTCGCGGTCATTACTGAATAATGATGCGTATACATATCGTCTAATGTCGGTTTCATTAAAATCCTTTTATTATTCCTACTCGAATCATTTTATCGGGGAGAACGGTTTTTGGAATTAATCGCGTGTGACAATCATGCGACAATTACTCCCGTCTCGCCTCGGCGTTAAAACATTCATTCGCATTTATCAGGGAGGAATGAAAGGCGATTTATGTGGTTTAAAAAAAATGGGGGAAATGCCGGGGGAGAGGGTAACCGTGAATTTTGACACCGGAGATAACATATTCGTGGATAACATTGGCATTGATTATTATCGCCATCGGGTTGATTAACCGCAGAGTGAAATTCTGATGCGTTAAATGGACTTATCATCTCGTCATGATTAAATTCATGGATATTTTCGAGGTATTTTTCGGGTTCCGGACAGGTGTGTAATGGAAATTACAATTGTACGGGAGAGCAAAGTTCGGTGAAAATTATCTTTTATAGTTATTATATGAAAGGGTATCGTGTCATTTTTTAATTTTTTTTGGGACATTTGTCAATTTACTTTTGTGGAAGGGTGCACTGTTGGAAAAACATTGAAATTTAACGGAGGGCGGCATGAAATTTGATTTTGGAAGGAAGAATCATGAAATTTGTAATTTCCCTAAAAATTCGATGTAATTTCAAAGTTTTGAGCAGCGAAATGGCGAGAATTCCTCAATTTACTTGAATTTTCAACGAAAACGTGAATATTCAGGGCAAATTCCATTGAATTTCCCTGATTTTTATCAATTTCCATGGATCATGGAATTAAATGGGTCATGGAATTAATCATGAAATTAAAATTTACTATTTTCAAATCTATTTTCATTAAGTTGTGAATTTTTAATGTTGTAATTCCTTGTAATTTCAGTAGAACTGGCATTTCCTAAAAATTTCTAGTCGATTAAAGCTGCACATATAAAAAATTGAAATTTCATAGACAATTCCCTCCCAATTTTCAGGGAAGTGACAGTGAATTTGATTTCGGATGAATAATCATGGAGTTTCAAAATTTTTAGCAATGAAAAGACGAGAATTCTTCAACTTACTTGAATTTTCAACAAAAACATGAACATTCAGTACCCAATTGACTTGAAATTTTCAATTCTCATTGATTTCTCAATCGAATTTTGAATTTTCAATTACAAAATTCCTCATAATTCCAGGGAAACTGTCACTTGACAAAAATTTTCGAGAATTGGATGGGAAAATGCAGCCAATCTTTTACCATCTATTTTTTTATAGAATAATTTTTTTATTGAAAATATATTCACACTCGATATTTGAGAATTGAAATTAGTTTTGAATGGAGCTGCGATGTTGGGGGGGATCGCTGGAGAGAGCAGGCAAGTGGAAGTGCATGGAAGGACACTCGTCAGTGGTCGGACGTGATAATTTATTCCGGTACACGGGTGTGGGCTAGAGCCGAGGACCACCGCTCACCGACAACACCACGAATAGACCACCGAGCGTTCAATGTCGATGTCACTTCGATCCAACGTGATCATTTAAATCCACCGTGACTCGATAAATTAATTCGATGATTTTTTTGTAAATGAAAACTCAGGCTATTGAGTTGACTCTCCATTTTCAAGGCCAGTTGGCCATTTTTACGAACATAGAGAATGAAATCCGTTCGGAGAGCTGTGGATTGTGGTGAAGAGTACCCATTTCATAATTTTTTCACGAGAACTTTCTTTAAAAAATGGAATAACTCTAGTGCAAATTGCAATATTTTCATGAAACTTCTCAAAAATAATCTATGTTTCTAGTATTGATAGGCAATTATTTTACACTCACTGTTTTATTCAAGCATCAAGTATTTATATTACAGTTTAAAAAAACAAAAAATAATAATAAGGTTGGAAGGGAAAAGGACGCATTGAAATTTTAATGCAAAGCCCTTTGGGGTGAGCGCTCTATTCGAGGATTTCACTCGTCCACTATTTTCTTTTCAACATTTAAACCCCCCCATTTTAAAATTGAAGCCCAATATATAATTCCCCCTCCTCATGAATCCCACATTTTCCATACTTTCCAACGCAAAAAAAGACCGCAAAAAAGCAAATAAAAAAAACAGTGGAAAGAATAAACCTGATGGTTGGCTTCTTTTTCCACGAGTACTTTACGCATAAAAATTGATGCTTGGCGCACCGTACGCATACATTCGTAACAGTTGTGCACTTTTGGGAGTTCCCGGGGGCAAAATATGGACGCAAGCCACTTTGTGGCAGACCTATATGTTTAAAAAAATATGAACGGAAAACTAGCCATCGGCCGATGAATTGCGAAAAAAAGGGGTTGGGATTAATTTTTAAAAATCAATTTTTATTCCAATGGAAAGATCAGTGGGGGAAAAAAAATTGAAACAATCGCACTGGGAGTCGCTATTGGTTTTTTGATGGAATCAAATGAACACATTGCACATTCGGGCTTTCAACAAAAGAGCTTAAAAATCGCATTTTGAAAATGTTATTGCTGATTTCCCCAGGAATCTTTCGCATTCGTGTGGTGAAAAAAAAAACGGGGAAAAAATTAAAAATACAAAATTCAGCCGGACAACATCCCACGCCGTCCGGGGACATTTTATTTTTTCATTAACACCCTCATCAGATCCTCTTCCCTGCCTTCCTCCCCCTCCTGCCCCCCCCCCCTCCACCTCAACCACGTTTGCGATGTTAATTCCCGGGTGGAAAAACCGCAGTAAAAACGTGTTTACCTAACGTTTTTTTACTCTCCATTCTTTTTTGCAAATATTATTTTTTCAACTCTTCCCCAATGCGGTGCCTGTGGATATTTGTAATTAGAGGAATGAGAACAGACCTGGATTTTTATGCGCCATTTGGAGCAACGATTTTTCAATTTCACGCAAATGAAGCCCAGGCCATACAATTTGTCCACATACACGGGTGAAATTTTTCATTTATATTTCCGTTATTAATATTTAATTGCAGTTTCAATAATCGAGTTACGGTACAAAATCGACGAAAAATGGTGGAACAATGGACATTGGAAAAATAGTCACTCAATAGCCGAAATATTACTCGCATTTGGGTATTCAATCACAATTTATTCATTGTGAGACCTGAAAAACATGAGAACAGAGGATTCGCGTGAAAATAGAAACTGATAAATGAAGAGTATTTATTCATACTGTTGAATTTTCTTTCTCAGAGTGGAGAATAAAAAGAATAGTGAGTGATTTGTCGAACGAATCAAAATGAAATCAAGCACAAGATAAACGCACGCATACTCTAGCCCCCGGGTGACTTCATGCATATTAATTTTAAGCCGTAAAAAAGCGAAACCGGAAAGAGCGAAATATCCCTCGCCCTCGCCTCTCAAATTGTCACGAAGAATGGAAGTGTGTCTGCATCAGTCCATGGGACAATTATTTTTCGATCATTGCCGGGAATTGGTTATAAAAACAGTCGCGCAATTACAAATTAATGCCCCGATTTCCCGTGGATAAAAAATAAAAATTGCAGAATTTGCGATTCGCTAGTCTCGCGTTTTATTGCTAAAATAATCCACGAGTAAAAAAAGAATGGGAAATTGAAAATAAAACGGGAGATAGAAAAACAATCACGGTTGAAACATTTGAACGATTTGAGCACAATTGAATGATGGAAGTGATTCACACTGGGGGGATGTGACCCAGTTTAATTGAGTTTCAGGTTTCTGCGACTATTTGGAGCACTTTGCGGAAGTGGCTTCGATTCAAAAATCTTCTCAAGTCGAGCTTGCTGGGGAAATAAAGCTCATTTGAATCAGTTGAATTTCATTGTTCTTTAATTCCCCGTTGCCATTCTTCAGTGCATCTTTGAAATTTATTACATTATTGTTATTTACCGCTGATATTTCAAGGATTTTCGTCACTGAAAATTCAAAATTTTATGAATAAATCAATGGGAAGTGTAAATTTTTGGATAATTAGGAAAATGCAGGTCAATATATTGGGGAATTTGGTATTAATTATCTGTTTTGATAAAAAAAATGAGGTGAAATGGGCAATTGTCGTCTTCATGCTGCGCAAAAATTTAAAATTTCATTGAAATCTGGAATTTTATTATTCTTTCTTCCCAAATTGAATTCAAAGTTGAAAAAGTCAGTTGAATACCTTGTTAATTGAAAATTTTGGGTAATTTGGCGCTGAATATTCCTGTTTTTATTGAAAATTCAAGTAAGTTTGGAATTCTTATCTTCAAAAAAATTTCTAGTAAAATTCATGTGTCACTTGGAAACACTATTGTTTAGCACCATAATAATTATAATAATTATTCCGGTGGTGAACGATAATTTTTCTGGTGCTACACAATCATTTTTCCAGAAAATTTTTCTCAGTGTAACCGAATTCAATGTCTCTCCCCTGAAAATAACTAGTCAACTCTGAATTTTCAATTTTCCTCCGACATTGTGTAATAACGCATCATATTGGGAATAAATAGGTCAAAAAATACTGAAAAAAGACAGTGAAGTGCGAGAAAAGTGGAAGGGGAGGGAAAGAGAGCTATTGCGGTAGGAAAAAATGAGCCCAATTTCGGTCGAGTGAGGACAATACAAGCGGAGGTCATCGGTATAAAAAAGGGAAAAAAATATAGAGAGAGAAGTGAGAGAGCGCAACGGAGAGGGAAGCACAGCGCAGGTTAGACCCGGGGAGCGGAGACGCTGGAAACGGCGGGAATCTCACAGAGTTTCAAGTATTTCGCCCTTTGATGTACGACCTGCCCCAAACTCGGCATCCAGCCTGACGTCCCCCAAGTGGGTAGTCGGCTTCAAAGAAAGTGCTCCGAGAGAACGATGCGCTCGGGTCTCCTATATACTTCGAGCGTGCTAACTTTCTTTTGAGCTAGGGAAAAAAAATAAGTGGGGGATGAGTTGAGAAAAAAATAAGAATTGGGCGGGGAGAGAGAGAGAGAGACGAGGGAGGGGGAGGGTGAAAAATAAAGGGAAATGATGGCACGTACGAAAGGTTTTAGACGAGTGTTGGCTCCACTGGGAAACAAGTATCACTGATTCCCTTTCAAGCTGCAAAACGCTCATTTCATAATGATAGGAAATTTTGTCGAGTGTTTCGAGTCAATTCCAAGTCAATTTTGACTGAGTAAATATTTTTATTTCTCAAAATTTCGTGAATATTCCAAGTTTAATGTGAGCATGCCAGAAATGATAATTGAATGGAAATTTCTTGAAATTATGAAAATAAAATCGAGGATTATCCCCACTATTTCTCGAATTTTTAATATGAATCATAAATTTAATGAACAATGTCATCTCAAATTAATAAAAAAAAAATAGGACCTCACAAAAACAAAAAGAATACAAATGAAATTTTAATAAATAATTATTTCTACAATTGTTCGAAGTTTCATTATGAATTAGAAATTTAATAAACCCCTGCCATCATTCAAAAATCCAGAGATATAAAAAACAACAAATAAAAAGAAATAAAATAAAATTATTTTCAAAAAATTGTTCAAGATGTAAACAACCCAATTTAATTAATCCCATTTCAAACGTCATATTCCCCACATCTCCCTCACTCTAAACTATTGGCGCTCACGTGTAAGAGTTTTCTCACAAGTCTACTGAGGGTAGCCGAGTGTGGAATGCAACTAGGGTTGAAGAAAGGCGGTATGCAGAGTGGCGCTAGAGCCCAGACAATAACTAAGTGGCGTTCTCAGACACCCCCCAGGCGCATTGATCGCGCTAGATGCCCCAGTGTGTGATTCTCTCGGGCCAACTAACTCCCCTCCGCCCTTCCCCGCACACAACACTTCTAATTCATTTTCCATTCATTAAAAACCACTGCAACAGACCCGCCCCCCGCAGAAAAATCCCAATCCACCAAAAAAACCAAACCCCCTCCTCCAAAAAGAGCAAACAAAAAAAACCAAAATAAAAAAATTAATTTTCCAGTCAGTTGAAATAATCGCAGTAAATCATTGGATGATGCACAAAATCGCAGTGTATATATATCACAAGAGGGACAATTTATACACCCAAACCATTGAGCTCACCAGGCCAGAAAATTGACACTTTCTATCCCACCAATTTACGAATCATCGGAAAAGCACACCCACCAGTACCGCGCAATTTGAAACAAAACCCATATTGCCACAATCTCCAAACCACTAAATTCAATAAAACAAACCGTACATACGTACTCTCCCCCCCCCCCTCGCGCTCCCTTCCCCTTACATGTCCAACTCATTCACCTGTGCTGGACCCCAGCATGCCCACTGACTAATCCAGAATCAAATAATTCTCTCAATTTCATCGAAATAGCGCCTCTCTCCGGGCCCTTTGAAACCAAACTACCTTTTCCCAGTTGTTGCATTAACCAAAGGGCGGACCGATTACACCGTAGATGAAGCCCTCACGGCCATACTCCACCCCCCCCCTCCCCCCACCCATTTACCGTCATCTGACTTGTTCTCTCATGACGTTACACAGAGAAGCATTCGAGAGGCTAGAGCCCACTCCGTTTCTAGGTATTTACTAACACAGCGAGAGTTACGTTATACTGGCCCAAACGCTAATGCGCCGGAATAGATTAATTCTAACCAATAGGAACAGCGATCGAACGGCCCGGAGCACATTACTCAATTATTTACGCTTCATTAAGTATATATCCAATGCCACTGAGTGTACCACCATCGGTTACTCGTAGGTGGGTGGCTGTGGATCAGTAGTTGGGTGTTGAGGGGGGAAAAGAGG
>NW_021680349.1:2898752-3036957 GCF_001412515.2 Diachasma alloeum
TGGTGGTGGTGGTGGCCGCCAGGCAGCAGCTTGCAAAAGGGGCTGTGTGCGCGCCGCATATACACGTATGTACACCGTGAACACTGTACATAATGCATGGCCGCGTGTTGGTACGTAAGCGACCAACTACCCCTTCTCCGAGTCCTTCTCTCTTCCCTTTTCACTTCCACCCTGCTCTATCCACCGGGTCTAACTTAATTATTCGAGAAATTCGCCGATCCATTCCTCTCGCTCGCGCTGTATTCCTCTTCATCCAGAGCCTCGACCCCACTACCTTTGGGATACGCGGGGGGTGAATTAGCGGACGGACGGGGGTGGGATCGATTCAAGTTCTTGGTCAGTGATTTTTCCGTTTTTTGGAGAATGGAGGGGAGTGGTTGGGGGAGATTGGGATTGGGTTTTGAAAGTATCGTGCGGGGTTTTTATACGACGTCACGATTTTTGGAAATCGTGAGAATTTGATCGAGAATTAATTCGGCAGTTGTTTGAATTTTCAATATGAAGGAGTTATTTGAAGAACAATATTATCTAATTGAATTCACGATGACAATCGTGAAATGGCAAAGGCAAATAGGAATAGGAAATTATTTTTAAAAAATTGAATTCGAATCGTCGTTGGGTGAGTTAGCGGTCGGAGGGGAAATGGGATCGATTCACGTTCTTGGTTTATAACAGTATCATGAGACGTTTTTATAAGACGATAAAACCTCTAATTTCAGTTAAATTATTTCATGAAAAATGAGAACAATTGGGACAACTCCGGTAAATATACTCTTAAATTGTTAATAAATTGAAAACTCGACGAAGTTGCATGCCAATTAATTGAGAATTCAAGTAATGGTTTGGAATTTCATTGAATTTCAGGTGGAATTTTCAATCCGAATTTAATTTAACATCAAATCCTTCGTAGAATTTCCCGTTCGCCTTGGCAGTTTAACAAAATTGATTTTTATATGTTGAATGATCGTTGAAATTTTATTAATACCTTCAATTTTTGAATTTACAGAAAAATTAGCCACTAAATTCAATGGGATTCGCAATAGATTGAAAATACAGTACATAAAATTGAAATTCCATTGGATATTCAAGAAATTAACGAATACGGTAAAAACACGAGAAAATTTCATGAAAAATAGTCATTCTTAAATATTTCAAAACTAGTTACTTGAAATTTGAAGATGATGCGCAGCAAAAATTGATTAGCATTTGTCCCTCTATATTTACACTCAACAATGGAAAACATTTTTATGGGTGAAAATTCTGAGTAGCGTGAGCCATGATGTTCAACTCTAAATAAAGTTGAATGAATAGGACCACGATTGAGTAAAGATTGAGGAAAGAATTCGTAAAGAGCGGATGTATCTTCAGAGCGTATTGAATAAAGACAAAAAAAATAATAAAGTTTCTTTTGCACTTATTTCCCGGTTTCGTTATTTAAAATATCGTATTCCCAATAAATACGTTTCTATCATCTTGAAGTATGTCTAATTTTCGGAAATATTTCTTCCCCACGAAAAAAACATCTCGTCTCCCTATCTCATCTCACGCAAAAGTTCCATCAACGACTTATTTGATTTATAAATTAAAATAAAACTGGAGCAATAATAATACCCCCCCAGTATTGACTATATTCATAATAATAACAGTAACAATGATCATAAAAATAAACTCCTCTCTGTGCACAAGACATTCGTGCATCTCCCTCACTTCTCCATTGAGACGATCAAGCGAAGGGAGACACGTAGCGACTTGCAAGCACTAGAGCTTTATTATTACTGTTATTTTTATTGCTATTAATACTATTACTTTTATTATTATGAATACTGATATTATCATTATTCCAGTCATATCTCGGTGCAAGACAGCCTTGTGCCTGTTATTGTCCGAGTTTAGGGTGCGGAGAATCTATAAAATGTCAAGTGTTATTTAAATTCATAAATGAAACTGGTTTTGGAATTTGCTATCGACGAACTTGTGTTTTAATGTGTAGCAGAGGTATATTGGGCATAAACCATATCGTCTCTGCGAATGAATTTGAATGTTGTGGGGAGGAAACGAGTGAAGTTAGCAGATGGTACCAAACTGATATCTCATCACTGAGACTTTAATTATCATTACGTACACTGTTGTATTTATATGCCAGGAAACACTTAAATAATATTTCTCTTCATTCGAAGATAGAGTCAGGGGACTGTACACACAAAGTCTTGGTGAAAAGATATGGGAAACGGGATATTATACGGGTTTTGTGGTGATGGTATACCCCCAAGTGGCGTCATGATCGTGAGGTTGGATAAGCCCGGTTGTGTTGGCCAGTGGCGGTGGGCGGAATTCGTTTATATCGGCCGGAAGGCCAAAAACAATATGTAAGAGAGTAAAAAAATTATTGAGAATTGAATAAAAGAAAATTGTAGTGTGTTACGCTGCATGATTTACTGTGGGCTTGATACAGATGAGGATTTTTTTTCAATCAAAGAGAGAATGAATTTTAATTGTACCAAGAATTCCAATTCAATGAAACTCTTTAGTCGAGAATTTTTTATGCATTTCAATTAAAATGTTTTCATTGCATGAGATCAATGATTCATTTATTCCAAATGAAGAATTATTACGTGTTTATAAATTCATTCTCTTTGTCGTCTAGATAATTATTTCATTTCGCATTAATTAACTGAAGAAGAATGATTTCTCTGAAAAACTCAGGAATATTCTTTATGTAAGAGAGTAAAAAAAATGTTGAGAATTAAATCAAAGAAAATAGTGGCTTGTCGCTGTATGATTTACTGTGGGGTTGATAAAGATGAGGATTTTTTTTCAATGAAAGGGAGAATGAATTTTAATTGTACCCGGAGAAATGGCGATTTCGAATTAAATAACACTCTTTAGTCGAGATTTTTTTATGCATTTCAATTAAAATGTTTTGATTGCATGAAATCGTTTATTCATTTATTCCAAATGAAGAATAATTACGCGTTCATAAATCCATTCTCTACGTCGTCTAGATAATTATTTCATTTTGCATTAATTAATTGAAGAAGAATGATTTCTCTGAACAATTGAGGAACATTCTTTATGTAAGAGAGCAAAAAAAATTATTGAGAATTAAATCAAAGAGAGAAATAGTGATTTCGAATTAAATAAAACTCTTGAGTCGCGAATTTTTTATGCATTTCAATTAAAATGTTTTCACTGCATGAAATCAATAATTCATTTATTTCAAATTAAGAATGATTACGTGTTTATAAATTCATTCTCTTCATTGTCTACATAATTATTCCATTTCGCATTAATTAATTGACGAAGAATGATTTCTCTGAAAAATTCAGGAATATTCGTCACGTATGAGAGTAAAAAAATGTTGAAAGAAAATTGTAGTGCGTTGCGCTACATGATTTACTGTGGGTTTGATACAATGTTGCTGGTTTTTTTTTCAATCACAGGGAGAATGAATTTTAATTTAAATAAAACTCATTATTCGAGAATTTTTTATTCATTTCAATTAAAATGTTATGATTGTATGAAATCAATAATTCATCAATTCCAAATCACGAATTATTACATGTTATGAATTTTAAAGAGAGATCTGGAATGATGGATCAGTTGATTCGGTTTGCTTACTGTCATAGATGAAGAATGATTTCTCTGAAGAATTCAGGAATGCGCTTTGATTACTGTCGTGTTTAATTAATTATTTCTGGGAATTAGCCGTAATTTTTGGTCTAGCCCATGAGAAACCACAGGAACAGGACGACAATACCATTAAAACTGAGTAGACACCGAGAAATTCATTGCCACAATGCCATTAGCAGTGGGCGAGATGTGTGCAGTCGTGGGTTAATGAAAGGAGCCTCCGTATCCTCTCGTGTGATTTCATACCTCAATGGGTATATTCCTCTCTCGGTTATTCCGGATGTCGTAGGGAATAAAAGCCATTTGAGTAGTCGAAACCGACGGTTTTGTGACTAATTATTGGAACCCTTGTCATTTCACAATTCATTGCATTTTCTTATTGGATCAGGGAGAGAAAATTTGGAGGGAAAATTATCACTCATAATAATCACAAGGACACAAGAAATATCTGATTCATTTTAAAGCTTGAGTGGTAGAAAATTTGGAAGGGAATTTTTTTATGAAACTGAGCTCAGGCAGAGAAAAATTTTCTAGAAAAATTCATGTGCACTATGAACGCGTCACAATCCGCACACTTGGAAAAATTATTGTGTAGCACTAGAAAAATTGTGGCGCTCCCAATAATTTTTCAAGTGTAGCAATTTTTCTGGTGCTGTACACGAATTTTTCTACAAAATTTTTCTGTATGCATCTGTCACGAAATTTTTTTTTTCATATATATATATTTTTCATATATCAACAAAAATTACCAGTGAAATTATAAAATAGTACATTTCGACATTAGGCATTAGAATTTCCCGCACCAGTATAGTATTTTTTAAATTTCAATTTGGCTCTACGATTACTTGATTTGTTTTTTTCTCCGCAAAGAATTTATTATTCATCCAATTCATTATTCAACTAATTAATTCTTTAATAATAATTCTCTGTAAATTTCGACTGAATTAGTTGTGATTAAACGCTACGAGATTCCACTTAATTTGAAATTCCAATAGTAGTTTTTGAGATATCCAGTAAACCCATTCTTCAAACGAATATTTCGATGTTTTTGTATTAAATACTACGGATTTCCGGTCGGTGAATATGTAGGAATGCAAGGATGAAAGACGGAAAGACTGCAAGTAGGAGGAAGTGAACGATTAGACTGAACGATCAAGGAGTCTTTCATGAACGAACTCCGAGGCAATAATTAATCCTATCTTCGACGATCGCACAGAGTCGTATATGCTAATTCAGCCGACTCATTGTCTTTTTTCACGACTAAATAATATACTAAAGAGGATATATTTATCGATCATCAGCATCAACTGCAATTCATTAAACAATGCTGAAACGATATTTTTCCATTTTCTCTCATTCAAAACATGGAGGATTGAATAGAACTCGAAATAGATCTGCTCTCAGAATTGCAATTCTCGAGGAGTATGTGGACTGCAACTTACTTTCCCCGATATATAACAAAGTGCAATGAGAATTTCATGGATATGAATAATTCTTGGGGCAACGATTTTAGAAAATCCATTCAAATATGAGACACTAAATCTCATATTTAACTGTACCATTGAATATTCAATAATGCCATCCCAGCGTCTCGCTCTTCTAATTCCACCATTCAGACTAAACATCAATTAAAGTAATGCACTAGCCAGACCAACCATAAATTAGAAATGCCCCAGAAGAATCTAGACAGCAACAAAAAAACAATTTTACATTATACATTACTGACTAGTCGTACTCGACGATCTATATTTAGGCGTCTCGCCTAGGCCCTCCCCTTCATCTGTGCCTCATAATATAATTCATCCTCGCAATTGAGAATTACATCGAGATTAGATTCAAAAATATGATCTAACATCGCGATTCAAATTCTTAGAAAATTATTCAGATGAGGAATTTTTGTGAGCAAATCATTTTTTCGTTTCCGAATGGAAGCTTTGTCATCTTTTAAATCAGTAGCGAAGTGGTAAAGCGGTTTAAGTCGACTTATCTCTTACTTGAGTTTTTGAAGAATACCTCAGAATCCAAATTGAGTGCTATAAAAAAGGTATTGACAAAAATTTAACTGTCTTCCTTAGATTCCGAGATATTCACTGAAAACTGGTCAATAGTCAAAATCGACTTAAACCGGTTTACCACTTTGCTACTGAATCTGTTCTTATCACATGTAGGTATTTTGAGCCCTGTCAATCGCCATTCATTAAATTTGAATTCATCAATTAGTTTTTTGAATTTTCGAATTTTTTCGAAAATCGGTTGTTCCACGAAATTAAAAAAAAAAATTCTGAATTGACTTAAAAAATTTGTTTAGATGTCCTTTTGGCCTGAAAAAACTCACAATTACTTGAAAAAATCAATTGAAACTGTAAATTTTAGATAATTTACTCCACGAAAATTAATAGAAATCTGCAAAACTCACGAAAATGTATTCTTTATTTGTCAATCAATAGAAAATCCATCGTCATTTGGTAATTGAATATCCATGTTTTGATCGAAAGTTGACCAAAAAAATCAACTAGTTGCTACGCGAAATCCAGCTTAGGTCTCTCCGACTCTCCACCGAGGAAAAAAATGCGCGACGAATGGTGAATGGTTTTCCGCTTGCTCCGAAAGTTCTACTAAACGTCAGACTAATTTCACCGGAAATTGTAAAATTAATCCGGAAAATTACTCCCCTGAAAATAACTTCTAAACTGTCCATGAAGCATCGATCCCTCCTTAAAACTGGAGGATAAACATGAAATATTGAAAAAAAATCACGGCTTCGATTCCCACTTTTTTCTCCGAATATAAACAATCTTAAATTGCAGATAATGATGACCACATATGCAGCCCTGATTCTTCACCAATAGTGTACACGCGTTTTCTGCTTTATGAACAGCCTTTTTTCTTCTCCCGTTTGCTTTCACATCACTCCCTCTTCTTTTTTCTCTTCATCCACTCGATATATTGTGAGTAGTTTCAAGTACAACGATCCGAGGATATTAATGCGCCGATCGAGAGGGGTTTATTGACTCGTTTCGAAGGCCTCCAACGCATCCAGCAGCGATTTATTGAAACTTTGTGGGTTCAATAAACCCCTGGCCTACCGCTCAACTTCTCTTTTTCGGCAACTCCTGCCTAATCATCCACACGAGAGACAAATGCAAAAGTGTCGGGGCGAAAAGGTTAACCAATCGCACAAGTATAAGCCCACCGAGCGAAAAAAATACCATCTTTTTCTCTTCAATCAAAAATTTCTTCAATCAATTCCACTGATTCCTTTTTTTCCCCTCCCCCTGTCGTTCTGAAGTCATTATAGAGGGAATCGATACAGAGTATCCACGGGAGAACAGTCACGTTTCCATTTTATTCGAGGCGCGATATAAATTAATTTCCCCCTTTTTTTACTCCAATTTTTTTATCATCCTCTCTCGTTCCTCTGTTGTTTTCTATCCTCTCGCTCTCTCGTTCTGTTTCACTGCAATTTCTTCTGGTCCTCCCGATGAATCCCACTCGCCCCTGGAGCTTTCCTTTTTTTCCCCTCCAACTCGACCCCTAACTCTTCCATTTTTTTCCACCCCTCCCCCCTCCCCTCCCCTACGGGCAAATCAAAGGCCCCGCAAACGAGACAAATTGGTATTCGAACGAAATCCAATAAAATATAGAAAGCATACCGGTCGGGGGGCAACGGTTTTGTCCAAGTGATGGTAGTAGAAAGGACGCGAAATAAAACGTAAAAATTGTGGAAAATAATAAAAACGAGAAAACAGAAAAAAACTGAAAATGGGAAACAAGAGGGGGTGGTATGAGTACCCAAATGGTGGAAAAACTTTTGATTGCACTATTCGTCAAATTGTACATGACCCATGTATTATTTGGCGGGTGCAAAAAAATTGTTTGATTCCAAATAATTTCCCATTGAAAGAAAAAAAAAAAATTTCCCCCAAACACAGGCCAAATAAAAAGTGTCAGTTTTCCGGTGAAAAATGCAGTGGGCAATTTTCAGCGTGAATGCATACAATGAATTTTCCTTGGAGTTGGAGCAAAAGAGACGGAAGAGGGGCAGCGAGTGAGGCAGAGAGGGGGCAAAGGCCGACAATATTTCATTCGATATTGCACTCCGGCATTATTTCTCTATTTCTCCACTACCCGCTCGCTTCAACCCCGCAGTTGCCCGCCAAAGCTCTTTCAACCTCGAGGAAAATAAATTGTTTAATTTATATTAAAGAATAAATAGAGCCCCGGGTGCGCCGACGGCTGCCAGAAATATTACTTTTAATATTAGCATTCGCTCCATCCTTTCTCATTCTTTCATTCTCCATGCCCCCCCCACCGCCAATTCGCGTTTTTCCTTTTCTTACTTAACGTCATACGAAAATAAAAGAGCTACTCGTGCAAATACATTGCCTGGAGTAGTGAAAAGAATGAACCAATTTATCAAACATGTCGAACGTTAATATTAAAGAAAATAAAAAATGCAAAGAGACAGACATTTTTCATGCATTTGAGAGGAGATTTGCGAGACACCGGAGACTTGAGGAGCATGGGCTTGCAATTTTTGTCTGATGTATCCTGAAACATTAATAAATAGCGACAGACATTTTGAATCTAGCGTAAAATGTAGGTTAACACCCCGTCTGCTCTGGCACTCGGGGAGCCACTGCTGGATGGGGAAGTATATACCATGTACTTTCTCGCTCCGTCCAGTCACCCTTCCCCCCCCCCTCCCTTCACTGTATTATGTACAGGGCCCCCGCGGAGGGGGCGGCGCGGGGGCAAATAGGGCGAGGGGGTGCGGGCGGGGGTGATAGCGAGCCAGATGAATGGCAAGACGGCGACGAATATTTCATGAGACGTATTAATATTACAGCATCTCATCTCATGGATGTATCGAGGTAACATAATGCAGGAACTATAGATAGCTTCTTATTAAACCAGCGACGGTGGCGCTTGTTGAGCAACGCTTTCCAAAACCCATGCACTATGTATGTTTTCTCCATGAACCCTTATCCCTTTCAGCCCGGGCGGGTATCCTTTACATGGGCGATAGTAATTTTCATGGAAATTTCATGGGGCCGCGGGATGCAGCGGGAAAGATGCTCGATAGTTTTTGCCGGGTTGAGAATAATTTTCGGGCTCTTTGGCTTCGAAAATTTCGAATGAAACAGTGAAATTGAAATTTTGCGAGGTTGAATTATGGTTTTTATGAATTCTGGAGATGAATTTCAGGAGCTTATTGAATGGTGGAGGTGGATCTCTCATGGAGAATGTGTTGATAGTTGACTGAGATTAGTTATCGATCTGGGAAAACGAAAATACTTTTGTGGTTTTATTAAAAGTCCGTGGCATTAATTTATTTAACGGTGGAGGTATATTCGGATGACACATCCGCTTCGTGAAATAATTCTATTATTTGTAACAATGGTATTCTCACGTACAAGCAATGGGTGATATCGATGAAATGAGTCCACAATTGTTACTAGGTATGAACAAAAATATTTCAGGCGTGGTAATTATCCTATTCTAAACTAATGAATGAGAATAATTATCGATCTGGGAACAACGAAAATACTTTTGTGGTTTTGTTAAAAGTCCGTGGCATGAATTTATTTATCGGTGGAGGTATATTCGGGTGATACAAGTGGATGAGTCATGTTCTATGAAATAATGCACGTAACAACGCTATTCTCACTTGCAAGTAATGGATGACATCGACGAAATGACTCCACAATTGTTACTAGGTATGAACAAAAATATTGCAGACATGCTAATTATTCTATTCTAAACTAATGAGAATAGTTATCGATCCTGGAAAACGAAAATATTTTTGTCGATTCATTAAGAGTTCGTGGCCTGAATTTATTTAAGGGCGGAGGGGAATGAGGGCAATGAGGCATTCATTTGGGATAGTGTCGACATTTTAATTTATCATCTGAGAAGATGCTGAAGACGGACATGTATTGATTCGGGTGATGCAAGTGGATGAATCATGTTCTATGAAATAATGCACGTAACAACGCTATTCTCACTTGCAAGTAATGGATGACATCGACGAAATGACTCCACAATCGTTACTAGGCATGAATAAAGATATTGCAGACATGCTAATTATTCTATTCTAAACTAATGAATGAGAATAGTTATCGATCTGGGAAAAACGAAAATATTTTTGTCGATTCATCAAGAGTTCATGGCCTGAATTTATTTAATGGTGGAGGGGAATGAGGGCAATGAGGTATTTATTTGGGATAATGTCAATGTTTTAAATTGTGAACCGAGAAGATGCTCCATATGCCACACATGTATGTCAGATATGTCACATATATGTGAACGTCTATATTCAACATATATTTCATGTACGCCATTTTTATCTAACCTCTAGCGTAGATATGTCCCATATATAATTGTCCCCAAATCTATTATTTCCGTAAGGCTTATCCCTTTCAGCATGAGCAAGTATCCTTTAGATCGATGAGAGTTATTTCCATAGAAATTTCATAGGATCTCGGAATCCACCAAGACCGAGATGTTCGATAGTTTTTACTCGGTTGAGAATAATTCTCATGCTCTTTGGCCCAGGAAATTTTGTATAAAATAGCGAAATTGAAATTTGTGAGGCTGAATTACATTTTCTATGAATTCGACGTATGGTTCTACATAAATTTTCTCAAGGATTTACATTTTAATGGAGTCCTTGATATCGGGGCGCTGGCATATCCGAGATCGAGCAAATTTTCTCGTCACGATATATATTAATCCTTGGTGTCCTAGTTTCAAGATGAGAAACTCGGTTAAATTCATTCGACAAGAATAAAACATTAAACTTTGATGATATTCGGGAATAAATGCCTGGCCTCCTTCTCACATCCTTGAATTATCCTTTTGGAAATATTTTTCACACTCGTTCCAAATTTTATTTATCGCGGAAAATTTTCCAACGTTATAGAGCATATCGATTGCACGAACAAGATATTTTTCCCTTTATGTCATGCCACTAATACATGCACACGAAAGTTTGTGATTTACTTGGTACGAAAACTGGAATGGTAAATCCGCATGCGTGCGCGCACCCTCAGTTAAATATTGACATTGACTTAAGAGAAGATAAATAATCCCCACGCGATGTGCACCTTGATCCAACTGGGGATTACTTTGATTTACGGATCAAAAAATGTTTAATAGAGACATATTCAAAGGGATTTTTTTCTCCTTCGTACATTTTTTATTGCGCGATGGGCATCAATTGGATGTGTACATGTGATACATTGAGGAACATTTATAAATATTGAATTTTCAAGACGTATTTTCTTGGAAATGTGCTTGTTGGCCTGGGCAGCAATGAATAATGAAGGAGTAAAAAATGAGCGTGGAGGTTATAAAACATTCATTGGGAGTAACGTCAACCCTTTTATTCGAGAAGAGCCTCAGGACTTACATGAATCGATTTGGGTGATACAATGGATGAATCATGTTCTAGTAAATAATTCATGTTACGATGCTATTCTCATTTGCAAGTAATGGATGATATCGACTAAATGACTCCACAAATGTTACTAGGTATGAACAAAAATATTTCAGACATGGTAATTACCCCATTCTCAATTAATAAATGAAGAATAGATATCGATCGGGTAAAACGAGAACATTTTTGTCATTTTATTAAAACTCCATTCTATGAATTTATTCAATGGTAGAGGTGAATAATAGGAATGAACCCTTCTTTTGAAATAGTGTTGACATTTTAATTCGTGAGTCGAGAAGATGTTGAAGACAGAGATGTATTCGATTCGGGTGACACAAGTAGATGAATCATATTCTATGCAATAAATCATGTAACTATGCTATTCTCATTTCCGAGTAATGGATGATAGCGAAAAAATAACCCCACAAATATTACTAGGTGCGAACAAAAATATTTCAGACATGGTAATTACCCCATTCTCAATTAATGGATGAAGAATAGTTATCGATCTGGGCAAAACGACAATACTTTTGTCATTTTATTAAAACTCCGTTCTATGAATTTATTTAATGGTGGAGGTGAGTTAAAGTAATGAAACATTTTTTTGGAATAATGTCAACCTTTCAATTTGTGAGTCGAGAAGATGCTCAAGACGGACATGTACCAATTTGAGTGATCCAATTGGATGAATCATGTTCTCTGAAATAATTCACGTAACAGTTGTAACTATTGTAATTCCCAAGTAATGAAAAATATCGGTAAAACAACTCCCCAAATACCCCTAGGAATGAACAAAAGTACTCCAGGCGCGTTATCACCGCATTCTAAACTAATAATTTAGATTAGTTATCACTGAAGGAGTACCGTAATTACCCTATTCTAAACCAATGAATAGGGTAGGGAATAAAAGCAATGCAACGTTTGTTTGGAATAGTGTTAACCTTGTAATTTGTGAGTCGAGAAGATGCTCAAGACGGACATGTACCAATTTGAGTGATCCAATTGGATGAATCATGTTCTCTGAAATAATTCACGTAACAGTTGTAACTATTGTAATTCCCAAGTAATGAAAAATATCGGTAAAACAACTCCCCAAATACCCCTAGGAATAATCAAAAGTACTCCAGGCACGTTATCACCGCATTCTAAACTAATAAATTGGATTAGTTATCACTGAAGAAGCGCCGAAAATACCCTTGTAATTCTAGTACAAGTCGATCCCATGAATTTATTAAATTTCGGAAAAGTGATTAAATCCCTTCCGATGAAGCATCACCCTTTAATCATTCGTCTGCAATACCAGATATTTTCCGTGTAATCACATTCCACGAGATTATGCATTTTATTAATGCCCCCGAGAAACCCAGGGAATCAATGCAAACCATTTGATTTCGTCAATAACTAGTTTAAAAATATTTTAGAACCCTGATCAAACATTCACCATCGTCCATTTCGATTTGAAACTAATCCCAAATGATAAATTATAGTAATCATCACTTGAATATGAATGGGGGATGAATTAATCGGTGCCTTCGATCTTGATTCTTCTAGTACAGCTATGAATACTGTATTTTATTATCGTAAAACTCAGTACAGCTAAATATAATCCAGAAAGTGATGCCAACTGGTCGCCATGAAAATTTTAAAGTTTACATCCAATACTCGTTTCTTCAACGTGTCTTGGTATCGATTCAGCCCGATTTACATGCATGTTATGGACGAAGAAACTGTTCGTTCTAGAGTCAATTAATAATTAAGATGCTTAATAATTTGAGATCGATCACTCGAGAAGGAGGGAAACAACAATAAAAGAAGCGAGCGAGAGAAAAGGCCACGCTGACCCAAAGTGTGCAACTATAACTGTGCCAGATGCCTGGAATATTCAATGTAACGACGTCAATCCCGTTTAATATAAATATTTTGGTGTAAAGAAAATGTACTTCGACTTGAGATAAAGAAAGAAATGAGAATTGAATTGAGACTCGTGTAATAATAGTTTGTTGAGAGTAACTGGGCATCATTGATTATTGAGGAATCATTTTTCAATCGATTAGTCAGTGCATTCGAGAGGAGAAGCACGTCGACCCTTGACTTTTATTTCTGACGTTATTTCTCTCAATGTGTAAACGTTCATGTGAATATTGGAATATTGTGTCCATCGAAAACAAGTTGCATGCCAGTTTAACTTTGAAGACAGCCTCCGATTGATGAATTATTCAATGATCGATTGAAGGTAACTTAAGGCGCTGCAGTTTGCACGAGGTGGAGGCATATATTGGAAAATCCCAGGAAAGGGCGCATGCACGCGACCAAAAATACGTGACATTTTTAATAATTCGGGAATATCGTCAATTCGATCCGCTGCATTCATTAATAGTATTCGGCATCTTCCTTGCAAACTAGATTTTCGATTGGGTAAAATTGTCCTATCGTTCTATGATTAACTACACTTGTAGGCATTTTATGGAATTTGAAGGAGTAGGTGCTTTGGGAATTTGTTAAATTTAAATTTAACGTTAGTTGAGTTTTTTCGATTTAACAAATCGTTATGGAATCTCTTATTCAAAATTGAACGTCATATCCAGTTAAATTTCCAATGCATTGATAATTCAGAATGATGGTTGCCTGAATTTTCCTAATGTTCTATGATTAATTATACTGTCAGAAATTCGTTAAATTTTAAGTAATCGATGAATTTGAATTCTCAGTGTTGTGAATTTGAATTCAATTTATCTCTTAAAGCAGCTTAAGTTAATCTCCCATTCTCCTTAAAAATTCAACGAAATTTTCTTTTTCATATTAAGGGATGATTGATATTTCAATGAGAGCTAAAGTTGTCAAACTCATTGTCACACTGATTGTCAAGTCATTGTCACTCTCATATCTAGTTAAATTTTCAATGGATTAATAATTCAGAATCGTGGGTGCCGGCGTTTTCCTATTGTTCTATGATTAATTACACTGTCAGAAATTCTTTGAATTTCAAGTAATCAATGAATTTGAATTCAATTTATCTATTAAATCATCTTAAATTAATCTCCGATTCCCATTAAAATTTTAACGAAATTCGTTTTCTTTTTTCATATTAAACGATGATTGATATGTCAATTACAGCTAAAGTTGCCAAACTCATTGTCACGCTCATATCCAGTTAAATTTTCAACGGTTTGATCATTCAGAATGATAGATACCTGAGTTTTCAAAATTTTCAAAAATTTTCATTCTCATGTGGATCTGAAAATTGAAATTACATTGAATACACCAGAACTGGCCTGATTTTTCAGTAACAAAATCAGGGGCAATTTCATATAAATGAGTTGTTGCCAAAAATTACAAGATTTATTTCTTGAAATTTAAGGAGTAATTTTCTAACTGTCTAAAATCATAATTTTCCTTGACGATTCACGATGAATTTCATTTTCGTCCTGTAAAAAATGGTAACACCCCGACAATAATTAATTGGCTCCCCACATATCAATATGAGAATGATTTTTACCAACTATTCCCCTCCCTGCACCCACCCCAAAATTGAATTCAAATGATCCCTCAATATTACCGGGCCTCTTCCTCCGACCCTAAATCTCCATATCGTCACCTCCCTTTTTACCTTCGAAAATGTAGCATTGGTTATTTACGGAGCCAACTGCCACCGCATAAAGAATTCCGATGACGCGAGAGAAAGCCGAGGATTTATTTTTATAAGACGATACAAGAAATGGCAATGTCCATTTATAAAGACATTCGATTTTGAGAATATAGGAATCAGGGTCGACCAGACGATGAAACATTAATTCTCGGTATCTCAAGAATTCCAGACGCACCTGCGATGGCCATTCCAACAAACTAAATCCATCATCATTCGCTTCCACTGCGCACTGACATTATTTTCCATTTCCTCAAGTGGAAAGAAACGATTCTTCAAGAGACTACGGAAAATCGTGCTGGCTCCAACCCGGATTGGATTAGAATAATTCTCGTGGCAAAGTCGACGGATCGAATTAATTTTCATCGAATTAATTCACCGGGCATTAATCCAATCGTACTTGGGGTTGTGCGCGCGCTGGCTCAATCGATTCCGATTCAATCGACTCGGCATTCCCGCGATTTAAATTGAATCGTTTCACTCAAATCTCTCTTTGCCCCTTAGTCTCTATCTTTAGTATTTCCACCCCTCTCCCTCCCATCTTCAACTGAATTACCTGTTTTTTCCCCTTCCTGTTCTACATTCCTCCCGCTTTTTACCTTTTTACCTCCTTCACTCTTGAATTCTTGAGAGATCGATGCGGAAACGATATCTGCAAACAACTTAACTTGCAAACAAAATTAACCGAATTACAAGTGCAGTACTTGCGAATAACTCCTGGTGGATGGGGGAGGGCCGGGTCCTGTTGGGCGTCGATAATTGTTCGATAGTAATTGAGGATTACTCTCTTGCTCCTCTTTTTCTCCCTCAGCCCCTCCACTATATTACTCGAGTGCCATCGGGCTTTATTCATCGAATTTATTTACGTATCGACTCTGAAAATAGCCACGTTACCATCATATACATATATCAACACAACATATATAAACCGTTTGTTAAACTCTCATGGTGAGGATAATATGGTGTTTAAATATGCGCCGGATGTTTATTATGCCTTTGTATATCACTCCGTAAATTTAAGTTTATGGCCGACGCTCGCACCTCATCGCCGAGGAAAATTCCTTCTTTTTTGGGTTTTTATTTTATCAGGAGATATTTTGGAGTGAACGTTAGCGTTTTACACCAGTTTTAAATCATTTTTACCTGAAATAGTTGAATGAAAACAGTTGGGAGAATCTCAATTTAAAATGACGTGTATTCTAGACACTTTAGGTGTCTTAGTCGAGAATATTTTGTTTCAAATTTATGAAACAAAATACTTTATTCATTTTTCCACAGTGGTTGACCACGCTGAGAGAAAAAGATTTTGATTTTCAGGAATTTATCCTCAATTGTTAGGGGCTCGTAATTGTGAAATTGAATGAGTGCAAAATTCTGAAATTTTGTGATATTTCATTCGTTCAATCAATCATTTTCAGAGTAATGTCAGTGATGTTCAGGGACCCATCTCTAATTTTTGGGAGTCTATCACCAAAGTTCAATAATAAATATCACTAATATTATTCTAGTCAGTGTCAGGATCACCAATTGTTTTTTCTCTGCGCTGTTACAAAATTTCGTCTGAATTTTCCGTGTCAAATCCCAGATATTTTGATCATGTTTACTTTCCACTGAAATTTCATAAAAATCTTGTCAGTAAAAAATCAAATATTCCATTGATTTTGTGTTCTAATGATCTTAAAATCAATAAAATACTTCATTTTTCAGTTCAATTATTATTCATGTTCCATTGAAAATTCAGTCAACTTGTGAAATTTCTGTCTCACTCCACTGAAAACTCATGAATTTCCTCGAATTCTTCCTAAAATTTGAAGTTTCTAACCGCGTGTGTGTGTATGCGATGTAAAAATCATCAACCATTTTTCCACTAATAATTTTACATAAAAAGTAGTGGTCCTGAAGTCAAAGACTTCTTCAGATAAAAAAAAACCGATGAAAAGTATTATTCCTTAGAATAATATTCACGGTTTTTTGTAATATCCACAAAAGTATTGTCTACTAAAAACCATCTCACTTCACGATTCGCTATCGTATAGTAAAATCCACCGAGATTGTCTACATAATTTTCCCCAACTTTCCACGAGATTTTTTACTCTACTCTATTTTATGGATAACGGAAGACTGCGCATCCGATAATGTCGGATGTTTGAATTATATTGCATCATTTCCTTCGAATTTACCGTCAAATATCCCTGAGTAAATTCAATAACAGTTTGATTCAATATTTCCCCAGAAAAGCTATATAATTGGTATTATGCCGGTGTTTTCTACATATTCTATTCTCAGTTTTACCCGGAACGCTAAGTTTCCCGGTAATTACGTTAGAGTGATAATTGATGAAATTATTTGAATCCAAGCATGGTTAATTGATGGCATTAATACTATGTTTCGGATGGATATAGGATTTTTATTGGTTAGAGTCAACTTGGAATTTACTAGAGAAGGTATATATTTGGGATAAATCAATTATTCTGGTTGAGTGGTTTATTTCAGCCTAATCAGTCTGCATGTATTCCCTCTCGGTAGGATAAAATGTTCAATGAAACAAAAATATCAATCCATTCCTAATTGCAAATGAGAATATTCTGTTATAAATATTTTTCATCCAGACATTTTTCATTATATCGAATCCATTATATGTTCTATTACCGCTGGATGCCGATAATTGGAGTGAATTAAATTCGCATAATTGGATTATTCATTTCAAATATGCATTGCATTAAAAATAACTAATTAATGTTAAATCATTTATTTCGGTGGGAATTAATTATCTCATATGGAAGATTTATATCAACTTACTATAGTGAAGTATTTGAATATGAACGGAGTGACCTGAACATTTCTATATTTATCATGACTAATGATGAATGTAAATGCAATAACAACACGAGACGCATTCCACACGATAATGAATATTATTATTTACATTCAATCACTATAATAAATATTCTTCATTGAATTAAATTCGCATAATTGGATTATACATTCCAATTTTGCATTGCACTAAAATAACTGATTAATGGTAAATCATTTATATCGATGTGAATTAATTTTCTCGTATGAAAGGTTCATGTCGACTTAATATAATGAAGTATTTGAATACGCTCGGGACGACCTGAACATTTCTGAATTTATCGTGACTAATGATCAATGTAAATGCAGTAACAACACGAGATGCAGTTCACACGACAATTAATATTATTATTTACATTCAATTACTATTATAAATATTCTTCAAGGTATTTTTTACTATTCCAAATGCATTAATATGCATTTTGCTTCGCGGTGTCAATAATTAAGTTGAAATAAATTCGCGTAATTGAATTATTTATGTCAAATATTCATTGCACTCAAAATAAATGATTAATGTTAAATCATTTATTTCGATGTGAATAAATTATTTTACATGAAAGGTTGATATTAACTACATATAAAGAAGTATTTACATATAAAAGAGAACCGGAAAATTTCAAAACGCCTTCGTCACAATAATTAATATAATCATTTACATTGAATCACTATAATAAATATTCTTCGAGGTATTCTTCACCATTCCAACTGCATTAATATATATTCTTGGTTTTCGTTGTCAATTAAATTGAATAAAATTCGCACAACTGGATTATTCACTCCAAATATGCATTTGCACTAAAAAATAACTGATTAATACAACCCCGTGCATGCCCACCTGAATTAATTATTTTCTACCAAAGGTCTATTTTAACTTGATATAATAAATGTAAATGCAGTAATAACACAAGGTGCACACCGCACACTCCTGAATGAGTAAAACTGTGATCACAGCTGATTTAACCGTATATATTTAACGCCGACAACCGAGAATAATTAATATTATTATTTACATTCAATCAAACGTGAATTTCCCGGTACTTGTTCCGTCCCACAGCAAATCTTGCGCCCAGCCAGTACACAAACCCCTCTGGTATATCAATGCGGAAGGTACACGCTTCTAATACATAGTTCAGTACTCTATCTACATACGTGCCAGCTAACACCGGGGTCCTAACCCCTAGACTGAGTCCACAGTTTCCACGTATTGCCCTCTCTCTCTCTCTCTCTCTCTCTCTTGCTCACTCCATTTCAGTCCTTTCGCCACCGGCTTTTCCAACCCTACAGCCTAAACCCGAGGTACCCCTCGACATTGCCCCTTACTATCCCAACGAACACGACCGAACTAGATCGTGCGTGCACTCGACATCGCCCAGTTCCCAGTGCTTCCTCTACTCCGCTCTCTATATGTAGGCAGCATGCATTCCTCATCGCTACCAGCATCTATGCTCAACTCGTACGAAAGGACTTTGTATACTGTTGCTGGGTTGTAACTGCATACAGTTACAGCGTTGGGTCTGGACGGAGGGAGAGTCCCAGCGGTGCTTGTTGGATGTTGTGATGTAACCACCGTGAACATTATTCAGGGGATAAGCCCTTCCTTACCTCATTCTCCGGGGATCGATTGAGGTCGCTCAATTATCCGCGGGTGAGGTATTTACGGTCTTTACGGATTTTTTGAAAAAGTTTTTTTTAGGTTTGAAAAACTGGATTTTTTGCACTGGTCCTTTTTTTTCACTAGAATTTCTGGTAAGAGTTGGGGAAATTTCTAACAGGTAACATTTTCACTGGAATTTTGAGGAATTTTGTCATTGAATATTCATAATTTCGGGGAGAAATCCGCGGAAACTGTAAATTTCGGGTCAATTCCTGGGGAGTTGATGAAAAATCGGGAAAATTCTGAGAAATTTTACCTTGAATTCTTGATTCCAAATTCGAAATTGGAAATTCGGAATGTTTGAGCAGTAGGATGAGAATTCAAAAATGTATTTACCTGATTTTTCTGATTTCCATTAATCTTCGTAGAATAATTGAATTGACGTTTGCAGTTTTCATTGATTTTTCCATTAAATGAAAAAATTCGTCATAGAATTTTCAATGACGAAATCCTTCGAAATTTTGGTGGAACTATTATACGATAAAAATTTCGAGGAAATGTGCCGGAAATTTCACCCAAAAATTTTTAACAATGGAATATCAGAAATCACATTTCCTAATGACAGAAATAACACACCCAGAAAAAATCTTATTTTGCGATTTCAAAGATCTCAAACTGAGACGTTCGAAAGGATCAAATAGAGATTTCCAAGTTTCAATTTGAGACATTCGAAAGTCTCAAATTGAAATTTGTTTTTTTTTTATGCGCAGATTATCTCAAATACCCAGAAAATCATCAAAACAAGACAAAAAAATGAAAGAAATAACAATGTTAAAACCATACTCCATATAAAAGCAATAAATCCCGATATTTTGCACAGTACCGATGCCACTTGTGATAATAAACATGAAAAGTATTTATAACGAGCCTTGTTTCCCACCCGAAAAGAGAGCCAAAGGGGCGTTTCACAAGGCGCTGTGAATACAAATAGTCGTTTCCGCTTCATTTCGCTGGATAAAACGAAAAAAAAGCCGGACGATCCTTCTCTTTCTTCTAATTTCCTACGCTCTTTTTGCTTTTTAATACCACGAGAAAAGACGCGGGTGAGAGTAAAAAGCCAAAAACCCGAGCAGATGAGTAATAAACCAAAGGTTTTTCTTCGTACTTGAAACTCCACGCTTGCTCAACTTATTTTCTTCAACTTGCACTCGAGTAGTCACTTGTCTTTAACAAAATCCACTTATTCACTGAATTCATGAAATAATTATTTCCAATCGCATAATAACGTCTGGGTGGAGAAACGGCGTGAGCGCGACACTCGAGCGAAGATCCACTCGATCTAGATACCAGAGGGTGGCTTGTAAAGGGGGCAGGAAATATATATTAAAACGGATGGGAGGTAAAAAAAAATTCCAAAAGGACATGCTCAATTTTTCTCCCCCCTTTTTTTATCCAACGGGTATGTACGCTGATGGAGAAATTAATTATTTCTACGTTTCCAGTGCACTTCTGTCATTGATAATTCATTAATTAACATTCTCGCTTCTTTTTTCTCCTCCTATAATCTTCGATCCTTTTTTTCCACGTAATAATTAATTGAAGGAAGTATTTCAATGCGAAATTAATGACAATTTTTTGATAATTGCGCTGAAATCAAATTTTCCGGCTTGAACTTTAGAATAAAAACATGTTAATGAATCTCCAAGGAAACACGGAAAAGAGTTCACCCCGTTGCCCAGGATACGTATCCTCAGCTACGCGCAGTCTGGACGTTAATTTAGACGAATTTCATTAGAACAAACGAACTTTGCTAATCCACGGTAATCCGATTAGAAATTTGCCCCAGGGGTGCATCGCCAGGCGAACGACGAGAGCCAGAGTTGGGCGAGGATAACTCTTCCTCTTCTCATACCAACCCACACCTCCTCAATGGTAAATCCGCCATTAGTAGCGCGAACGTTAGTCGTAGTCGCCCTTGAAGCATTCCGATGTTGACTGAAATCCTGAAGTCTATGTGTCTTTTATGGTAAATATTTGGGGGTAATTGGCTCGTTTTCAGTTTGATACACTGAGAAATTTTTTTTTTTAGAAGTACGTCGTTGTTTAGATGAAGAAACTCGGGGCTCGATGATTGACAAGAAAAAAGAATATCTTACACTGGGATTTTGTACTTGGCCGAAAGATAAGGGCAATTGGTTCACAACAGGAAAGTCCAGTGGTTTTTGCATTAAATTTATTTGATTTGAGACTGAAGAATCATTGAAGGAGTTGATTCAATTGGACTTAGTTTGAGAAATGACTTTCTTGTGATAAATACATTATCCTCGCTTTTGGGACGAGCAGAAAATTTTTGTTAAACAAAGATTGTTTTTTCGCAGCATGAGTTTCTTGATACAAGTAAACACGTACTTTTCAAACAAATTTTTTGTTCTCAGTGGCGGCTATAATCCGCTGAGGGAATTGATGAGTTGAGAAAAATTTTATTTCAGTGGAGAACAATTATATTTTTATGATCTTTGTGGTAGTGTTTGCGCATGATCCTGTTCTTGAACAGGATAAATTCTATTTAAATAAGTAACAATTTCCTAAATTTAAGGAAACAATTATCCTTTTGCGGTGGAAATTCTCATTAAAATTTTAGTAAAAATGGAATAAGTCACGTTTCGGTGACCTTCTCTGCCCTCCGCACGCAAAAAAAAAATTCACAACTTGTCTGACATTTCTGGTATGAGCTTTGACCTTTTGAATAAAACAATTTAAAATCAGAATATTAGAAATGATTATCTGGCATCTCTTTTATATTTTTCCTCGCCTCTTTTCGAATTTCAGACGTGTATTTTTCTTATTCTTTCTTGATCTTCTCATTATTCTTTTTTTAAATGAAATGGTGAGAAGAAATAAATCCAGAATGACAAAATATTCCTTTGATATCCCTTTTTCATACGTTTTCTTTCCTTATTTCTTTGCACCAAGTCTCATGTCCCCATATCGTACAGTTATTACCTCACTTCCAAAAAATTTCTCACAATTTTTGCAATGTTTTTTAACATTTTATTCTGAAAATTGCGATGAAAATATCTATCCACGTATAATAATATATAATATTATATATTGTATTATATATAATGTATACAATAATCTATAATATGCTAGATTATTGGATTTTTTTGCTACAAATCTGGTAGAAATGCCTGCAAAATCAGCAATGAAGGAAAGTCCAGGGTCATGTACAACAGATTTCTCACAATTTTTGCAATGTTTTTTAACATTTTATTCTGAAAATTGCGATGAAAATATCTATCCACGTATAATAATATATAATATTATATATTGTATTATATATAATGTATACAATAATCTATAATATGCTAGATTATTGGATTTTTTTGCTACAAATCTGGTAGAAATGCCTGCAAAATCAGCAATGAAGGAAACTCCAGGGTCATGTACAACAGATTTTCCTCTCCACCTGCATTCAACCAAAAAAAACGTCGTCTAGACATATGTACACCTCCAATGTGCATAGTAATCATCGTTCTTACCAATCCCAAAAATGGCGCCCAAAGAGCCACCGTATCATTCCCGGGTAATTTCGCAAAAAATCGAAGGAAGACACTAACCGTCATTGGTGCACAACGCACACGCACCCAATATTTTTCCCGTAAAAACCACACAAAGAATTATTGAGTAGTAGCCAATTCTCAGAGTGCCCGCATATTCTGTTTTTTTTTTCGTCCCCATGCAAACAGTAACAAGGATGAAAAAAAAGAAAGAGGCAGATGGAAAGGAAAAAAGAGAGACAAATGGAAGAGAGTGGAAGGGAGAGTATATAACACGTGCATTTTTCATCGTCTCGTGTCCCGAGAAACGCACACATACTCGTTTTTTTCCTCTCTGCCGTCGTTTTTTCTATATCTTCTCCTCCTTTTTTCCGGGAGACGTGTACACGATGTACTTGACGTGGGCATTGACGAGAAAATTGCAGCAGCCACTCGCGTATTCCAGCCCATTTCTATTTTATATATACCACTTATTATTTCTATCCATTTTTTTCTCTCCTATCCAGCCGGGAAAATATGTACTGGCACTTTTGTTTCGCGGTATTAGTGGATGTTAATGGGATTGTGAATTGCAGCGATCGACTGGGGGAAGTTGAAAAAATAGAGGGGAATTCTCATCAATCATTAGGGCCATAAATGTTCAATCAATTCTAAAAGAGGATGTCTGAGTGGCAAGAGAGGAGTAGCTTGAATTTTTCAGTCTAAAAATATTTCAACTGCATGGAAAGAAAAAATGTGAAATTTTAATTCTCCATTCTTCTAGATTACGAATTTCACAATAAAATTTTTAAGAAGCTGTCATCTCATATAAATTCCCACACTGTTGGAAGAAAACTTACATTTCATGAAAAGTTCAGTGGTAATTTTTCGAAATGTGGAATTGAATTCCATTTAGGAAAACAAATCAAGAAATTTTAGATTCCACTGAAAATTTAATGAAATTCTAAATGTTTGAGCAGCAAGAAAACAAAAATTACCCACTTACTGGAGTTTTGAATAAAAAAAGAATATTTATTTTCAATTTACCCTGACTTTTTAATAAGAGAAAAATTTCCCAAAAATTTCCATTTTTTCCTAAAATGTTAAATTCTCTTTGGAATTAAACAAAATTTTCGCCAAGTAAACCGAAACTATCAGGCAAAAATTATCACCAAAGTTTACCCTCTTCATACCCCTGTTGATAAACAATAACAATTTCTCAACAAATTTAAAACCCCCAAAAAGGTAAATAACGAATGAAAGTTTCAATGAAGTGGATGAAAATGGGAGTTAGGCTAGAAGGAGAGTGCATCTGAGTAAATCCCTTGAAGACCCTCAAAAATTCATTTGGGAGAAGTCGGAGGGTAATACTAGGAATACGTATTGCGTTCTGGAACAAAAAGTGCAGGGAAATAAACTTTCAAAATGAAGCAACTTTGCGTGTGTCTTTCCCCGTTATTTTTGTTCCCGGAAACGACGCACTCTTTTTTTTCTACTGTTATTTTCCTTGCTATTCTGGATCCTGGAAAAAGCATCCACATATTACCAAAGTTGTTTCCCTCCTGGAGGCTTAGAGCTAATCATTCCGGGAGTAATTAACCCGTTGGTTGCTGGCTCTTAATGTACTTCCGAACATTCACATCTTGAGATTTTGCAGTTTTTATTTATTTATCGCATTTTTTGAGCATTCTCTCATTAAATTATAATTTACAGTGAACTAAAGTAAATAGATATAATTTTTTTTTCATCTACAATAAATATAATTAAATAACAAAATGTCAGAGGAAAAATCTACTAAGCAGATATCGGCATAATCGAAATTTGAATTACAGTTAAATTTGGAATAAGTCAATCGCTAATATTACTCACAAATTTTTTTATTTAAAAAATAACGATCAATTTAAATTTTCAAATCCCGAATTATTTTATCAGCAAATAATTGAGAAATTAAATTACCAATTATTATATTGTTTTTCAAATTTCAATTACGATAAATAAATCTAAATTACTGTGATGTGCAACTTCTCATAATATTACTAAAGTAATGATTGATGCCGATCTATGCTACTAAGAATTATTCCACAACTATTGTAAGTTCCAGCAGTATTTTAACCTCAATTCAACCATTTTCCAGTTTTTCTAACAAAAAAATTTTCTTTCATGTTTCAGGCCAAGTTGTTGGAGTCTTCCCATGCTTGGCTCGGTGCCTCCACCTCCAATATATCAGGTGAGTGTTCCCTCAATCGTCCCGAAAACCCCATTAATTGCATCGATTTTTTTTACCTGAAATGTTTACGAAATCATGACCTTTCCCGATGATTCAACTGACGATCGGTTGAATACCGATGATAGATCGCATTTTGTTCTGTCGGTAATGCCCCCAGGGGGTCACGAGAGTCAGCAATGTTGAAGGGAGGATACAGGCGACAAGACCATCACGAGGATCGATACGGGGATCCTCGAATTGTCATTGCACTCAGCATTCACTCGTCTTCACAGAGAAAAAAGCTTCTGGTCTCCCAGATTTCTTGATTACGCAGAGGATACTAATTTTTTGGAACGACTAAATCCATATTTGCAGCAGAAATTTTTCCTCTCAGAACACACGGAGAAAATTATTTGGTGAATTTCAACAACTAGTTTGTGAAATTTAATATCTAATGAATTAAAATTCAGAAATGATTTTGAATTTCATTCGACAACCATTTGTTGAATTTTCGATGAATGTTCGTCAATTTTTTTTATGGAGCAAATTTAACAACAGATTGTAGATTATTGCGAAACCTTATTACGATATCTTCTAGGCGAGACATTAAGATACAAATGATTGCGGAATTGTTTCCAAATGGATATAGGGGAGGGTGCGGTAAAACGGACACAGACTTTTTTTTAATTATCCATAACTCAGAAACAAATTTATCAATTGAGCTCAGTTTAGGGCCGTCACGAAGGGAAAGAATTGCTCTATGTATTGAAAGAGAAATCATTAAATTTTATCAACATTTCAACCTCTCATTGACATTTAAAAAGAAGTCAAAAGTGTCCGTTTTACCCCAACCTCCCCTGTGCCCTCACCATCTAGTTTGGTGGTCAAAATTGATTGCATTTATGGATTTGATTGCATTTATGGAATTAAAGGTTCATCCTGGTTTTTTACAGATAACGCTTAACTATTTTTGGCTGAAACCTGCTGTGAATTCCTTGAAATTTTTTTCTCATTGAAATTTCACGTAATTTCGTTATTAAGAATTCGAAATTAATCAATTAGTCGTTAAATTTCACCAACTAGTTGTCGAAATTCACCAAATAATTCGTCAAATGTCAGCACTAGATTTTATTTTTTTTGTAATTTTCAACTAGCGATTTTATTGGTTCAAAATTTGTTCGAGATTCCGTTTTTCTCTCAGTGCAGAACCAAAGTGCCTTGCACGGAGAGAAATATTCAATAAAAATTACGCATCTTTTCTGTAATTCCGGAGTAAAATATGATTGTAGGAAATTTTACGGAACTGTCATGAAATTTTTCCAGAGCATTCCGTAGTTTTTATCTGAATCTCCTGTAAAAAATTACGATACCGTCACATAAATTTTCTGAGTCGATTTCGTAATCGGTGAGCGAATTGTGAGTTCCGTAATTTTTACCAAACGTTTCTCTCCGTGTGATTCAAGTGTTATGGGTACTGGATTTCAGTAAAAATTACTGAGACCTGGAAATTTTTCCCTAATTCTCGGAGAAATTTCACTGGAATTCAGTATTTTCGCTCGTTTTTTTGCCCCTGGACGACGGATTTTTTTTCTCTGTGTTCTTTCTCCAATTTTGCAACTACAAAATTTATTAATAAACGTTTTGTTCAGTGAGGCGTCGTTACGGGGCTATAATAAACCCATAGTAATGCATTTTGCTTTTATATAGAGAGCAATTTAGATAGAAACTCAAAGGTGTCGACGGGAGTTACGTTTTAATGGCATCTCTGATAACACGCGAGATTTTTATTCACCGTCTGACGCAAAAACCGTGTCTGATTATGCACTCAAATCATCGTTAATTTTACACACTCACAATTGCGATGTTGTTTCATCACTTTTATGATCCTTTTTTTTTGTAATTTTACTTCTTTTTTAATAATATTGACGCATTTTCATGGTAACAAAACAATTATTACATTGGGTGAGGAATGAAAATAGAAAAACTCGGGGATTTTCCGGTGGACCAACAGGTGGCTTTCCATCCTTCATTTACAAAACTTTGTGATTTTTTTTTACCAACCGGATAAAATTTCAAACACTTGAGCACCACTTGACACTACCACTTGCAGTTTCAGGGATTTTTTATGGATGGGTGCAGTCTATTTATTCCATTTTATATTTCTCATGGAAAAAAAAATTCAAATTGAGAAAATGAACTTGATTATTTTTATTACAAATTCCTGAATGAGTGAAAAAAAAATATCTGGGTTTTTCTGCAAAATTAATCAAATGACTGGACATGATAAGGACAAGTAGATATTATGGTAATTTATGAAATTTTCTATTCAATTTTCCTCATTTTTGTTGATCTTCATTGAATACTTACACTGACATTGGCAATTTCTATCGATTTTCTTATAAAAATCCCGAAATTTCTTGAAATATCCGCGATCTAACTCGGAAAATTTAGATACAAAAACCTATCCATGCAGATTATGGCATTTTCTACTAGAGTTCGGGTATAAATTCCTGAAAAGTTGATAGACTACATAATTACAAAAATCTAGGGTAATTTATAACATATATTTCTTCTTCCGTAGGCCCTCAACCACAAAAAAATCATTTAGCTTGTTCTTGACTCTCCCATCTCCTTATTTTGTATTCATTATTCATTTTGTCATTTCTCAAAAATAATGAAATGACTGGACCCAATGGAGATAGGTATTATAGTAATTAATTAAATTTTCAATTCATGTGAAAGCCAAGAATATATTCACTTGAATTTTCGTAAATTTCCTTAACCTTCACTGAATAACTGCACTGAAATTTGCAATTACCATCGATTTTCTTATAAAATCACGAAATTTCTTGAAGCATCCGCGATTTGACTCGGAAATGTCAGATAAAAACACCTACCATCTACATTATGGCATTTTCTACTAGAGTTCGGGTATAAATTCCTCAAAAGTTGACAGGCGACATGATTAACAAAATCGAGGTCAATTCAAACAGATTTCTTTTTCCGTACGCAATCAACAAAAGAAATCATTTAGATTTTTCTCGCCTGTTTAATCTCCCGATTATTAATTCATTATTCAATTTATCCTTCCCCGAAAATAATCAAATGACTGAACTTGATGGAGATGGATTTTGGACGGGTTATAACGGTCGATCTTTCTTGTGAAATCGGGCAAAAGGGTGGAACGTTGTAAACTGCGCTGAGCGTAAATCGTGGGGTATAAACGGCGTTAATTACTGGCAAGCGTGTGGGGGGGTTGTGTCAGAATGCAGATGATGGAAAAGGGGGATAAACTTTCACTCTCCGTCTGCCGCCGCATCACTAAAACTGATGCGTACCGTAGAATAAAAATCTTACCGAAATATGAAAAATGAATCCTTAGAAATATCAAATGCAGCGTAAACTAAGAATTCCTCATGCATTTAGACAAAAGTCCCCAGTATTCGCTGTGTATTTTAGCTGAATATTCGAGCCTGCTGAAGCTGAAGGCACCAACGTGGACTCGTCATGATCTTCAGGAAGCCATTGAGGCTGTTGTTACCCAAAAAATGCGATTCACTCAGGCATCAACCAAGTATGGAATACCGAAAGGTACCCTTTACGACAACATCCTTGGAAAATCGAAGAGGATGATGGTACTTGAGGAGGCTGGACTCGACTCGAGTGAAGAAAACGCGGTGCTTGAATTCTGTTGTGACATAACTGTCAGCCCTTACAATCGCAGAACCAAGAAATCTCTAAACTCGATATTAAATTTTGTTGAGAAACTCAAAAGACGGAGAGATCCTGTATTCGCTTTCACAGGATTGTCTGGGTTCAGATGGTGGTGGGCATTTTGTAAAAAACATTCCATTGTCTCGCTTTATTTCAACGACGAGAACGATAACGAATAATGATATTAATACTTTATCAAGTAATTCCAATAGAAAAGTGATAGAACAAAATTCAGTGCCTTCCAACTGCCTTTCCAATCGTTTACATAATTACATAAGTAAATATAAATTTGTAATTTATTATTCTAAAAAATCTGTGTATAAAGTGCATAATAACGCTAAAATATTGAACTCTGCTCAATTCTAAACGTAAGAGAACTCGTTAATGATTCCAGCATTCATTGTTGTTATTATTATCTTTATCAACTGATTTTTCATTTGTTGTAACGACATCAATTGCTCAAAGATATGTATGCGGAATTCCTCCCCAATTTTTGTACTTTCCCATTCGACTGTAGCGAGAATCGAAGAACATGTGGTGCTATTTCACTTCATTAGATCCAATAATGGCTTTTAAACGACGAGAAAAATAAAAGACAAAAAGCGCAATGCTCAATTTGGTGAGTTTAGAAAATTAACAAATGAAAAAACGTTTAAGTAGTTAATAAAAGCCTACTCGAGCAATTCTGGCATTTATTCGTTCCAAAGATAGAAGCAATTCCAATGGGCGTGCGTATGTGATTTCCGATTAATTGTATTAATCACCCAATAACTGAAACTATTAAATAATCGTCGCGAATTGAGGCCATTGACGAGGGCAGTACCGGGTGCTCAAGTATTTTTCTTGACAAATTCATGTCTTACATCACTGCTGATATTTTTAGATTATTCATAACAGCTATGTAGTATTTTTTTTTCCATTTTGTTCTCAACTCTGTCATTCCTACCTTTTTTTTTCTTCAATGATACTTGGATGAGATTTTTTATCGATCTACGATCGATCGGTCGATGAATTATTTAAGTTATTGTGTAAGTCGTTCATTGTTGAGTATAAAAAAAGTTAGCTGTGTTAAATTTATAGCCTTTTTTGTGACTATTGTATCACTTGAAGAATACAATGTGTTGACCCTCAATTAACCCAATTATATATTTTTTCTCTTCTTAATTTATTGGAATTAATTGCTCATGTTGTGGTGGTTTTTTCTTTCAGATGAGTATCGTCGGAAGGTATAAAAAATACATAACAACAAATAGTTTAATTTATCATTCTGGGATATTGTGGGAAATATATTATCACTGATTTATCGTCTAATTACATCATCAATTTTCTCTTCTCATATTACTCGTGGAATTGAGAGCATTTTTCTAATGGAATTTTTCCCCCGTTTTTTTTCTTATCCCACGGGGGGATGTTTCAGCAGACAGCTACCAGTATCAACTACAGTCGCTCTGGCAAAAATGCTGGAATACGAATTCGGGACTTGTTCATAATCTACGCTTTCGGGAACGTGGACCGCTGAAATCGTGGAGGCCTGAGACTATGGCTGAGGCGATCTTCAGTGTTTTGAAGGAGGGACTTTCGTTGAGTCAAGCAGCAAGGTAATTAAATTTCCCAAGTGCATTAAAATTTCTTCTGATTGGAATATATAACAAATTACGAATTTTAGACGCTTATTGTTTCAACTTCGATAATTCTTTGATTTCGTATTATTTTTGTAAAACAAAACATGTTTTTCTTGTTATTTTTTATCTCATTCTCACATTTCAACATTTCATTTCCCAAGAAAAAATTTATTGATATAAACGAAAATTTAATGACGAATCAAAAACAAAATAATTGATAATTTAAATTTTCAATTAACTGTGAATTGAGTAATTGACAATGCGGAATTTTCAATTGATTATTGAGTAAATAATTCTAAATTTCATAAAAGGATTTTTTGATCAGCCAAATAATCGTTAATCTCCCGAACTCAATTATTGATTGATAAATTAATTCGGAATTTGAATATTTAATTGATGATTAATTTATAAATAGTAATATAGTAATAATAAATTACTAGTAATTTATAAATTGTTGGGTAATATTAACCAGCTGTGCCGATGTCAGTTTTCAATGGCTCAAATCTCAAAATGATTGCGCTTCGCGGAACATGAATCATGAATATATTCCATATAGAAAAATTGGAAGTGCATAGAAACAAATCATGAAAACAAGAATTTTTTCAGCGCAGGCCCTTATTTTTCTGTCTTCTACATTTCTTTGATCCCCTATGATTTTTTAAAATAGAAAAATTTCTTGTTCATTATTTTTCATCTAATTTTCATGTGTCAACACTCAATTTCATTATTCTCAATTTCATTATTCATTATTCTCTCAACAAAAAAATACATTTATTATTTTTTTTGTTTAAATTTTCATATTTCAACCCTTGATTTCACAGAAAAATTTACTGCATCAGTGACTAATTCATTTCGAATTCTCTTCTTTTCCAGAAAATACGATATTCCATACCCAACATTCGTCTTATACGCGAATCGCGTACACAACATGCTAGGACCGAGCTCCGATGGCGGGGCCGGTGAGTGTTAGTTGCAATTTTCCAGTTTTTTTTATTAACAAAAGACAAAAAAACGATAAATAACTATTTGATGACGCAATTGCACTCTCGGGAGTAACAATCAGTGAGTGAATACATTCATAAAACTCAACAGCTAAAACCAATCGCCCAGTGATAATAGTGGTGAATATTCCATAACCGAGTGTGAAAGAGTCAATGGAATGTCCGTGACTATCCAAACCTATGGAGTGTGCATTTGAATTTAGTTGCGCTCGTAAAAGACGCAATTACAAACGTACTGGAGCTCGTTTGTTGGACGCATTAGGGCGACCCGTAGTGTTTTCTCCCAGTTACACCGTTTGACGGCACATTGTATTAACGTCAGGGGTCGCTTTAATTCGTTATTTTATTGTTTGCGAGAGCAGAGTACGTTAATAGCGTTGACAAAATTTTCCCACTCTCTTTGGTGATAATTTTCGTGAAAAATTTACTCGATGGGAGGTTGCGTTATTGCATGCAAAAAATCATCGCTGTTGGAAATTTTTGGATTGAAATTTCGGACGCACCTGGACATTTTCATCGAATTATAATTCCATTGATGGCAATTTTTTAATCGAAAATTCGAAAATTTTATGGAAAAATCAATGAAAACGGTCAGTTGCAGTTCAATTATTCCATGAGAATTGATAGAAATCAGGAAAATCAGGAAATTTCCAATGCACTTCTTAAAAATTATGATCACATATTTTCACTGAAATATTCAAGGAATTTCATAATTCAAAATTCAAAATTTTCTAGAAAAATGAATGGAAACTGTAGATTTGAGTTTGACTACTATATTCTTTAATGTTCAATCACTTAAAGATTCAGTGTAATTTGGCAATAATATTCATGTCTCCTCTTCTTCCTGGCGTTCAAAAATTTGAAGTTTCATTGGATTTCCGGTAATTGCATGATTTTTCCTTCTAAATCGAATGAAATGTCACTCCCCTAAATTCCTAGTCAACTGTCGATGAAATTTCAGTTTTTTTCCAATAGTGATGAACGAAAATCAACCCTCTTTCGAGGAAATTCCATCCTTTTCTGCCTAGAGGGTAAAGTAATCTTATTCTAGGGTTTATTTACACAAAAAAAATAATGAAACATCCGTAACATTCGAGACACTTCATCCCCTAGGCGAAAAAGGCTTAAACATTGACTTTTTCCGAGTAGTCAACTGAGTCATCCAAATAGCAAGTGAAGGTAGAATTGACTGTGTCGATTCCCAACGAATAATTCGCTTTCTTTCCCCACTAATCAGATCTACGGCCAAAGGGACGAGGAAGACCCCAGAGGATTCTACTGGGTGTGTGGCCAGACGAGCACATCCGCGGTGTTATCAGGGCTGTTGTATTCCGTGACGGTTCCATCGTCAAGGACGAGCCAAATCCAATGTATCCAAGCCTAGCGAATTACGCGTGCAATGGGCCAGAGGGGGCGGTGAGCCCTGGTGCTGCTGCGGCTGCTGCGGTTGCCGCGGTCGCCCAAGGTAATTGCCAACGATATTTTCCCTCAAAACCCAAACTCTCACCCCAGAACCTCTTCACCACTCTGATAAATATCGAAATACTTGCTCAACGCCTGCGACATTAGGCAAGATATACTCAATCCTTTCACTGTTAAACATCTTTGGGTGAAATTTCCGACACAATTTTTGGAAGTTTCACTGGAATTTCGAAGAATTTTGTCATTAGAACTTCAAAATTTTAAGGACAAATCAATTCCGTGTAATTCGGGGCTGGTTATTCATGTTTTTATTGAAAATTCAAGTAAAAGAATTCGCGAAAGTAAGGATTCTCGTCTTTCGTTGCGCAAAGATTTTGAATGTCATTGAATTTTTAGTGAAATTTGAAATTTCATGATCTTTTTTTTCAAATCACATTCATTGTCGCCCTCGGTGATTACTAGTCAACAGTGCGCGATAAAAGTTGCGAAATATTTAAAATAAAATTGATTTTTGGCTGAAATTTCCCGTACACTTTTTAGAATTTTTTATCACATTGCAGTTCCCATGAAATTTCAAAGAATTTTGTGATTAAAATTTAAAATTTTGGGTAAAAATCAATGGAACCTGTAAATTTGAGCTCAGTTATTTCACGAAAATTAATAACAATCCGAAAAATTCTAGTAAATATATTCTTGAATTTTAAATTAATTAAAATTCAAAATTTATTTTTGACTGAAATGTCTGATAAACTTTGTAGAATTGTTCATCACACTATAGTTTTCCTGGAATTTCAGGGAATACCGTCATGGAAAATTTAAAATTCTCTTGAAATATCCATGAATCCTATAAATTTAATTTCAATTCCACAAAAATAGATAGAAATCAGAAAAATTCTAATGAATATATTCTTGAATTCTCAATCAATAGGAACTCAAAAATTCGATACTAATTCCCGTCTTCCTGCTGCTCAAAAATTTCGAAATTCATCAAATCCCATTGAAATCTGAAACTTCATTATTCATCCTCCCCTAAATTGAATTCACCATCCCCCTCCTGAAAATTTCTCCCAAACTATCCGTAAAATTTCACTTTTTCCCTAAGATTGTCAAAAACAGAATTAAAAATGTTTTTCCGAAATATCCAGCACAAGACCCTATTCTCCCCAAAAATACCCAGAAAAAAAATATTTGATGTTTCCTCATATTTCAGGCCTTCGGCATCAAATGTGCAGCATGGTAGCAGCCGCCCAGTCCCACCAACACGACATGATCGCGACAAATCTCTCAGCAAACTTCCAAGCAGCTGTCCAAGTAAGCCAGCACCACTTGAACAATAACAGTGGTTCGAGTAATAACAATAACACAAACAACAATCGCAATTCCCCGTTGATCCTGGGTCTGCCGAGTCCAGGCTCGGGGGGCCCCCCAGAGAGTCCCATGGAGGGCAGTCCACTCGCCAGCCCCCTAGCACCACTGATGGATCCAGCCCACATCCCAAGTAGCGTTGAAGTTGGCATTGGCGTCAGTGGTATGACATACAAGCCCCAGCGCAGCTACGTCAGCCCCAGACCGGAGAACATATTCCAGGAGGACATCTCAGACCTCGTGAAGAGTTCACATGGCCACAAGGACAAGGACAAAGTGCCAGTTAAACTCGAACCCTTGACTGATTCCAGGAGCGAGCAGTAATTTTTTTTATTCAATGATCGAAGGAAAATTCTCATTTTGGTTCTCACGAGAAATTATGAGGCTCAATCTCAATTGTTACATTTCTCCCCTGGGATGGGACGAGGAATTTGTAATTAAGGGAATGGGTGAGGGAACCTGTAACTGTTGAGAGTCTTAAACATTTTTTCGATGTTGAAAACACGGGAGAACACGTCAAAATCAAAAGAATATTACGAGCACTGTAAAGAGTTATTTGTCTCGTACCCCTTGAGTGTTTGAGTCACTTTAATGTGACACTGAATGGAGTACTTGAGGATTAAGTTATAAATGAGATGGTGAAACAAAATATTATGATTAAACGTGGAGTAGAGTGGAGATGTGGTCTTAGGATTATAAAATTTTAGTCGTCGATTACCGAATTTGCGCCAAAATTATCCCGAATGAAAATACAAATGTAATAACGATTAGTTCTTCGTCAGTAAGATGGGGAAAATTTTGTGGAAATCGTACTCAAGATAATTTATATGTATGCAATACGGATTATGTGTTAATGCCAAATGTATAATAGTTTGATGAGGATCGGTTGCATGCTATAGGGAAAATTTTTCTTTTTTTTATGGGAATCATTTAATGGTCACTTTAATTTTACAGCTGAACACACGTCGAAACTGTTTATTGAGTTAACGACGGGAAAATAAAACGCCAATTTTTAGTTCTTTGCATTAAAATGACGGTGCAATGGCGCTATTGTCATTTTCTAGTCAATCGAACGTCCACGCATATTTATTATGAATATTAATTGTTTTTTTTGTCATTTCGACAAGTGTTCAGCCTGTGAACACCAAAAGGAGATACAGATGAATTTCAACTTTCCAGATTTTCTCCCGAATAATAAATGTGGCCATTTTTTTATGATACTACTTAAAACGATAGGGGAAGAAATGTACAAAATTTGTCACTTGTCTTCATCTTATCGAGAATGAAGTAAAAAGGGGGAGAGCATTAAAATTTTAATGGAGATGAAGACTTCGTGGTGGGAATACGTGAAATTATATTGAAAGGTGCAACAACTCGACAAGATTTTGAAAAGAGAGTCGAATTATTTAAGTAATGATTGCCTTCCTGCCATATTTGGGGTATGCCAAGTATAAAAATTATAAGATTTAGGTATTAAACAAAGGGAAAAAAGTGTTTATGGAAAAATTTGAAAAAAAAACGTAGACTGGATCTTTGAGGAAATTGGAGAGTATTCGAATCATCCGAGTGTGCGAGTGAATGCTGAACATAAAGGTGAGAATTTCTGATTGTTGTGATGGATGAGAGCTTGCCTTTCTTTGTTTATTCGAGAGATCGTGCTATTTTTCAAAATTGTAAAGAAAAAAAAATGACAAATTTTGCCGTGCGTTATTTCGGCCAATGGGACCCTGGGATTCTCGATTCAGAAAAAAAATACCCATCCCCTTGGGAATTTCTCTAGTGTAAAAAGAAAAAAACAATTCGAAGTGGCCTTCGTAAAAAAAGAAAAACAAATCTCCATGAGAATCTTGTTTTTTGGCATTCTTTCCAATGTTGTAGTTTCTTTTGTCCAGGAATTGATAAAAGAAAGTTCTCGCGCGTCTCGGTCGTTTTTTAACGTTTTCTTGATAAATACTGGCGCTCAAATTAGTTCAGTATTATTTTTATCTCTTTCCTCTTTTGAGAATTCAATCAGCAATTTTTTGTTTCATTTTTCTTACCAATTTTCAGCGATAGAATTCGTTCTCACACATATTTTTTCCAATTTTCTTTGCGTAACTCAAGTTGTCCTATAATAACTGAACTAATTTGACGTCGAGACAAGTGATAACGAGTCAAATTCGTTCTAATTAGCACGACGGTGATTAATATTAAAAAATGATATTCTTGATACAAACATTTTTGTGCGAAAATTACAAAATGAAAAGAATAAAAATTACTATAAAGTAAAAAATGAACGATCAATGCGGAAATTTTGCGTTTACCATCTAAATAAGAAAACGTAATAAAAAATCCCACGGGCCGTTCGTCGTCCTGTTGATATCGTATACGTATTAAAAAATAAATCCTGAACTTTCTTATTTCCAACGAGTCGCTTTAAAAATTCCCTGAAGCGGAAACAATGGATACGGTTTTTACAATCTAGGCTTAAATGTGTTCAGAGTGAACTTTCAGATAAACCGGAAAGAAAAAAAAAATTTAAACTTACACGACAAAATCGCGAGACCGAGAGCAAGCGAGTGTGCGAAAGTTTTTGAAAGATTGATACGTGAGAAAATAAAATTAAATAATGTATAAAAAAAAAGTAGTAAGTGCCTTCCAAAAGAAAAAATTGTTTAAAGAGTCCCGTAGATCGTGACCAGTTGTAAGTGAAGAGAAAAGAAATTCAAAATTTCGTCGTTTAAAAAATTTCAAAGTAACACTTTCAGGAATTAAAGAGAAAAACAAATTGGTAACTGCAATGTGTCGATGAAGAAAAAAAAATACTAAAAATAACCAGCGTGTTTGTGAATTGAGTGTATGGTATTAAAAATGAAAAAAGCTGATGAGAAAAGTCGCCTGTCGTGCAAACGCCGGGAACACCTCAAATGCCTGCCCGTTAGCATTTGCACGTCACGCGTTTTTATAAAAACTCCGAAGAAACAATAATTAAATTCCGTTTGGATCGATCCACCACCGGTAATACCCTGAATGGCATGTCTGTAGGAAGTTGAACTTGTTTTTTTTCCTCCATTTATCGAAACGATATGAGAATGAGAATTTTTAAAAATAAATAAATGAAAACGTGAGCTCTGAGAATAAATTTAAAAAAGATGATGAAAAAAAAATCCTTCGTTTCCACATTTTGATATATCTGTGAAGAAGAAAGAAATAAACAAAAAAAATACATAAATACCTATATTACATACTTAATATGTAAGTGAAGAAAAAGGAAAAAAACACAAAAAGTATCTAGTACGCTAATATTGATATAGTGAACATGAAATGATTATATAAAGGATATAAATATTTATTATATATAAATTGATATATGTATATCGATACGGTTACTGCTGGGGTGCATTTACCAAAAAAAAACACAAGAAAGAAAATTACGAGAACAATTAAGTAAATTTACCTTTGATTTACAAGACGATCCTCTAGACTAGCTAACGGAAATCACGGGGTCTTGGTGGTAGGACGCAATCAATAGGAGTCTCGAGAGAGATATAAATTCAGAGGCAGGATTTCACGAGCAGGTTTTTGGAGAACGCCCATTCGTTTGAATAGAATACAAAGAAATTATTATTGAAATGAGATCCAATATCAAAGCTAATTAATTATACGATCATCAACTTCACGCCGCAATAACTAGAATCATACTCAACAATCCTTCATTTCTCAGAGATGATAACCAATGAACGAGTGTAAAGACAACTGACACAAAGAGCGACAGAATCCGCATTGAATTATCGATTAAAATTCGATGAAAAAAAAAGAATCGTACATGACAGGTAACGACGATGAAGTACAGAGCCTACAGAATAAACCGAACAAACCACAAATGCTTCTTTTGCCCCGCTAAACTAAAAACTGCAGTTGAGAGGTAGAGAATAAAAATAGTTGAATTCCTAGTTGACCAGAGAAAACTCGTTAGTAATTTTTCAAGTTAGAGTTCACATTATTTGGTCTCAATTCATGATAGCACCCGAAACAATAGAACAATATAAGAAGCTACATCCAGCAATCCTCACAGTAAATGAAGACAATTTCAGGAATAACGAGTGAGGATATTCACGCGCAAAAGAACATAGATAATAACAAAAAGTTGATAAAAACGCCAAGCAGACGTTTGTGCAAGAGTGTAAATATGGAAGACGCAGCATCGCACGGCAGGTTCAATAAATGTATTATTCTATTCAATTGAATTGTATTTATAATTACTTATGATTTATTCGGAGGCAGAGAAAATGCTTCGACGTTTGAATTTATTATCTGTTAATTTCAATTCCCCCCAGTGGGCCAAGTGTATTTATCCGACATTTTATTTTCGATTTCTTTACGATTAGTTGAATATAGCGGTGTAATAGTCGAATAGTGATAGTGAGATTCTCGAGAAAAATAATAGGTCGATGGCTCGGGGGAATTCATCGATAATTGTATAAATCATTCTTAATTTATTCCGTTGAATGTATGTCCTTGCACTGAGAGCTTATGATCATATCGAGTGCAATTATATTAAACAGTGGTAATGGGAAGATGAATCCCTCGACTGTGAGTTAATTAAGCTCTCGGCGTAATCAAAAGAGTAATGATAGTTTAAATGTTTTAGTTTTATATTGCAACATATCTCGTATGAGACTCGAGAATATTCCGTTTTACATAGATAGACGAATTTGTTATTTATATTTCTATTTTATCGATTTAATTGTCCCCGACTGGACATTTTATAGGGATAATTATTCGATATTTTTTTAAATGATAAATAAGTATGATAGTGTACTTTCAGTTTCTGCGAGCGAAGCGAAGACCCGAACAATTGCATAAAGAAAAAAATAATGTCATGGTAAATGGAAATTTACTGTTTAATGAGAGATGATCCCCCCCCCCTCCCTTCCCCTCTCCGCCCCTCAAAAAATGCTGTTGAACTTTTATTTATTATCCGAAGTGAAGAAAAATGTAGATGTTAAGAATGACGTTCTACCGAAATATGCTAGACTTATAAATACACCCTTATATATAATGAATTAAGCGTACATTACCTACCTACCTTAATCCGTCGTTGACTACGGATGAGAATGAAATAAAAGAAAATATGGAAACAGAAACAGAAAAAAATCACGCAATCATACATTTAAGTTGCTACTTGGCACGTATACCTAAGTAATATTACTAACATAAACAGTATGCAATAATAATAAATATGAGGAGAAAAAAATATAATTGAAATTTTAGTTTGTTAATTAATTACCTTGTCGCCTCGGCGCATCTTCCCGCTGCATTCGTTCATTCAAATCTTCATATCGTGAGGAGTCGAATGAAAATTCACTAAATGTGCTAATTTCAAATGTCTTCATTCGATTATTGTGGAAAAGAATAGAAAGGAGTTGTTTCATCATTGAGAAATCAAACATTCTCAGAAACATAAGACACGTTTGGATAATAAGAATAAATTGTTCACTGGAGGACGTCAAAAATTGAGACAAAATAGTCGTCAGAACTTTAGAATATTTCTTTATTCCCCACTCAATGTACACATTTCAAATATCTTCATTCTATTCTTACGAAAAAGAAGAAGACATTTCCAGAAACATAAAACATGATTCGAGAACTCCCCAAAAATGTACAGTATATTAAATTTACTGATGCAACTGATAACTGATGCAACATCAATACTTCGTTCGGAAATATAAATAATTAGCAGAAAAAATTCGATAGAAACTTGAAATTCAAAGTGAAGTAATGACAATTTAATTATCAGTCAGCACTCAAATTTCAAACGTCTTTATTGCATTCTTACAAAAAAGAATGCAAGGAAAAATTTCGTATTCGTTTGATATTTGAAATCCAAAATAAAGTGATTATAATTTATGTTTCGTCACTCACCCTCCAAATTTCTAATGTCTTCCTCCTATTCTTACAAAAATAATACAAAGAAATCACTTAATTTCAAAATGGATTAAAACACTCTCAGAAACATGAGACACATTTTGAGAATTCCCCAGTCAACATACGAAACATTAAATTCGCAAATTCCGAACACATTCTAGAAAGGATACTTCCTCCGAACATGTCAATAGTCTCCACAGAGCATTCGCCAGATACTTCGGCTCCAGAATGAAGTAATAACAATTTATTTATTCGTTATAGAAATTAGAGTATCACGGAAAATCCAATTATCTAGTCAAGTGATCCCTTCACGCATGAACGACGTTGGGGGGAGCATTATGAATGGGATTAACCGGTTGGGCCTGACCAGAGGGCTGTGGTGGTTGTTGGTTAGCGATATTTTGGGTTTGAACTGGTTGATGTTGTTGATTCCCCACTGGAATGGCGTTGTCTTGGACATGTTGGTTGTTGACCACAGGTGGGACCTGATTATGTGGCACTTGCTGTGGAGGTGGTTGATACTGCTGCTGGAGCGGTTGTTGTCCTTGAGGAATTTGCGGGACTTGATACTGCCCCTGGGGATGACCTGGCTGTTGACTCTGCACTGGAACCTGATTTTGCTGTTGCTGAACAGGCACCTGTCCCTGGACCTGACCCGGTTGTTGATTCTGAACTGGAACCTGATGTTGCTGTTGCACAGGAACCTGTCCCTGATATTGCTGTTGTTGCACAGGAACCTGACCCGGATATTGCTGTTGCACAGGAACCTGTCCCTGATATTGCTGTTGTTGCACAGGTACCTGGCCCTGATGCTGCTGCTGATGAGCTGGTGGTACTTGTCCTGGGTGATGTGCCTGATTGGGATCAAAGTGTTGTGGTGGGAACTGCAAGATTGAAAGCAAAACATTGATATCTGCGACGTAACATCCGGAGTTGAGGTTTTGCATGATTTTTTTTATTGCTGAGCGAATCGAGAAGTTGTAGGAGATTGTTTCCTCAACTGACTGTGAATCAATTATCAAGTTGCAGGCATACATCTCCGATCCCTAGGCTTGAGTAATGTCCTGGTTATGTACTTGCCCTTCCAATAGCCCAAAAATGATATAAAGTAGGAAAAATCAACGCCAAGCGATTAATGTTCACAGCAGAGTTTGAAGATGCAGAGAATTATTTTCTACATGAGTTATAGACCAAAATGGGCATACAGACTCGGTTGAAAATCTTAGGTCATTTTGAAAAATTAATTTAGGTGAAATTGAGTTCTGGCGTCTACATTGCGCGATGATTTTCAATATATTCAAGGGAAGTTCGATGTTTAGGTACTTTTGTGTCCCTTCATTCAGATTTTGAGTGAAAATATCTTCAAACCACTCAACGATCGAGTAAAACGTTTCTGCTGGGTCTTAGTCAGTTTCTAAGACTTGAGAAATGATACGACTAATGTTCTAAGACAGCGACAATGCTATCTCGTGTTTATTCCCCACGTAAAATCAATTTGAACACTTTAACATTATCGATTTTTCTTAGTGTTTCCAGGGCCATTTCACAAAATTACTGCAAACTACTGAATGATCGTTATCCAACATCCAATGTTCCTATTAAAAATTAATCCCAAACATTTGTCATGCGGCAAAGAAAGCTACATTCTATCACACCTAAAACAACTCCTAAAAAACTGAAACCACTCACCTGTCCCTGGTGTCCGTAATCTGGATGCGGTGGTATCTAATGAGCAACAAAAAAGTGCACAAGCATGGTTAGTCCCTAATCAATTACATTCTGTACATAAAATCCATTGCATGTAAATAAATAAAGAGAAATACAACAGAATATTCGAATGACAAGATTAATGCCTCGATCGTGCTGCATGCTGTACTGCGCATGCTGACGCAGGTCAAAACACAATGATGATTTCACAATATTAATGGAGAATCCAAACAACGAAATGTGAAAGAAAAAATACTCACCAATCCTTGAGCAATCATCTTCTGAATTTCTTGTTGTTTCTGTATTTCATAAGCATTGTATTCCTGTTGCGAATAAAGTTCCTGTTCATCCAGGGATTTCCAGCCGGGATCCTCTTGGAAGTCATTCCTCTTCGTTTGCGCAAGGAACTCCTGATAGCTGAAGGCAAATAGATAATCGATAATTGGTCATGATTGTTCATAATCAAAAAGGAAAAATTGACGTTTTAGCTCACTCAATAAACCCATCTTGATTGGTATCGGCTTCAGAAAACATGTGTTCCCTCATGCGCTCCATTTCTTCCTCACGCTCACGAGGATCATCCTCAGGGTTCCCATTGTACATTTTGTCCAATTCCTTCACGAAGAGGGCTTCAACCTCGTCCTGATCCCATACGCCATTTCCATCGACATCGTGCGTGTAGAAGAAAGTAACTGGGTTGAAATCTTGATCCTCCATGTGATCCTGCTTCTCCCAGACCTCTTCTAGCTGTTGTTTACTACCAGGGTGGTGTAACTGCAGGAAATCAATTCGATTAATGATAGGAAATAATGGGGATAACTGTTCTCCACATTTCACTGAATTTATCATTCTTACTGGCTGATGTTTCTTGTGCTTCTCCTTCATTGCTTCCAATTCCGCTGCATATTTCTTCTTCTCCTCTTCGTTCAAACCTATTAAATCGATGACGGAATCATTACTTCTAGGCTATTTCAGATGAAACGCGCTAAGATAAATCGTAGGAAAACAAAGAGGATTCGATAGAAACTTCTGCTTGATTTCTATTGAACTTCTGGTGAAAATTCTATTCTAGTCTAGTGTTTGGCAGATTCTGTTTAAGAATTACGGAGTTTTACTAAATCAGTAGAATTCCATTTTTCTGTACATTTTCTATTGAGAGCTTTTGCATAGGAATTCCTCGGCATGAATTTCCTTAATCTTTTGCACTTCATTTTTCTTGTTCTGTCTTCATGAATATTTTTCACTTCTTGCTTTATATAATTGCTTTATGTTTTTTATTGTTTTCCGATGTTTCATGCATTGGCATCAGCTCGCATTTTGCTTCATTGTGTTTCAGTGTCTTGTTATGCTTAAGATAATCTTTTTTATGTCTGTTTCCTGTTTTATGACTTATGTCATGTTTACTTTGGACAACACAATGTACAGTTAATAAACTCCAATCAATCAATAAATCTCAGAAATATATCCGGAATTACCCTTCATTTTTTGTTCCTCCTCGAACTTCTTCTGCATCTCGTATTCTTTGAACTCCTGCTTACGTCTTCTGTCAGCTTCGGCTAAATCTTGATTTGTCTTTACATGAGAATTTAAAAAATTGAGTAATCGTGTTCATAGGATTAGTCATATCAAATTGAAATAGTACCTTGTGGATCAGTTTCTTCAAATCTTCTATCTCGAATGTATGCTCATTCGTGTGGTCAAGGTGATGAGCCTCTTTGGGGAATTTCGACTCCCCAAGTTGTTGTTTCTTAAAATGGAGTTGTTTCAATCTTTCCAACTCAGTTCTTTTCAGTTCATCCAACTTTGATCTCACGCGGTGATGCACGAACTCCAACTCTTTGGCAATTTTTCCTGACTAGTGTCATAAAAGGGAATTATAACGTTGAGTTTAACCCAAAATTAATCATTCTTTTTTCCCAAAATATCACAGCAACCGAAATAAAGAAACAGTAAAACGTAACGAAATGTGTAATCCACGACAATTCGAATACACAAGCATTCTCCAAGTGTACGAATTTACTAACTAGAATGAATTGGACAAAAATTTGAATAAATTTGAAATGTCAGAAAGATTTGATTATCAATAAAAAAAACAGCTCCAAGAAATCATAAATGAATACCGTTGTGTTGTTCTTAACTAATATTACAAATGGGAATTATAACATTGACTTCAGCCCAAAATTAATCATTCTTTTTCGTAAAGCATTATTACAACATTCTCCAAGTGTATGAATTTATTTACTAGAATGAATTGGAAAAAAATTCAAACAAATGTACAATGTCAGAAAGATTTGATTATCAATTAAGAAAAAAAATTCCCAAGTGTACATCACAAGTAACTATCATATAGGGGAAGGTGGGGCAAAATTGACACATGACTTTTCTTCAGTATTCGTAATTTAGGAGCAGATTTACCATTTGGGCTCAATTTAGGCTCATTACAAGGGGGAAGTAGCACCATTTCCCGACTATTAACAAAATATTCAATATTTTGTGAAAATTTCATTACTAACTCTTATGTAATCTTCATCAGCTTTATCGAGCTTCTCACGAAAGTGTTTATCAGTCTCTAGCGCCTTGATGACTTCCTGCAAATACCTGTCATACTCAAAAGTCATCTGGAAATATCAGAAGAATCCTCATTACTCGATTAACCTGAGTAAGAATTATCCTCGAATTATTCTCTATTGAATTTCAAGAATACGTACCTCGTCCTTCACCTCTTCATGAGTTTCGTTCTTCTTCTCTTCGACTTCATGAGTCTTAGTGACTGGAGGAGCAACAATTTGTTGCGCCAGGAGCAAAAATATGCTCAGTAACAAAAATCCACGCATTTCACTATTAAATATCTGGGAAATAGAACACTTCATGAAGATTGCTCGTTTCATTATCAGTAATCTGATGAGGACAAGCGATGCCGATAAAATACACCCCAATCTCTTATTGAATCCTTTCCTTATGCGTGTGCAAAAAGTGAAATACGTAATGAAGCCAGCCAATTACTGTGAACCACATACGGTGTGAGCTGATGTTGAAACTTTGTATAAACAGTGTGAAATGACACGTATGTTCATGGGAGCGTGAGCAATAATTTTTATTTCTTGAGCGATATATATTTGTTCGAGAACACAAACACGTTTGTGATTTTATCAGCGGGGACTTCCATACATCGAACAAAAATTGATGATAATGCAAAGTAAACAAGGAAATTTATGGAAAAATAAGGAATTGTCGGGTAGAGTGGGCCCTCTGTAATCGTTAATAATTACAAAACTGTAGAGTGAAATTCTCCGAATTGTTTGTCAATCTCAAGATATTTTTTGAGCTTCTAAATGAGATTTTATTTATTAAAATTGTATCGTTTGATTTGTAGATATTGACATTGAAAATATGATATTGAAAATGTTGAGAATTCCGCAAAAATTATCAGTTGTGCATAGAAAACGTGCTCATTATTTATATCTATGTCACTCACTTTTTTTCAACAAATGCTGATCGATCTGGGTACACCCCAGCTTAATCAAGGAAATTTATGGAAAAAATAAGGGATTGTCGGGTAGAATGGACAATTCCAGTTAATCGTCAATAACTAAAAAACTGTAGAGTGAAATTGTCCGAATTATTTGTCAATGTCAAAATATTTTTTGAGCTTCTAAATGAGATTTTATTTATTAAAATTGTATCGTTTGATTTGGAGATATTGACATTGAAAATATGATATTGAAAATGTTGAGAATTCCGCAAAAATTATTAGTTGAGCATAGAAAATGTGCTCATTATTTAGGTATATCTATTTTACTCACATTTTGTATCACAAAATGCTAATCATCTGGGAAAACCCCAGCTCAATCCAGGAAATTCATGGAAAAAATAAGGGATTGTCGGGTAGAATGGACAATTCCAGTTAATCGTCAAAAACTAAAAAACTGTAGAGTGAAATTGTCCGAATTATTTGTCAATCTCAAAATATTTTTTGAGCTTCTAAATGAGATTTTATTCATTAAAATTGTATCACTTGATTTGTAGATATTGACATTGAAAATATGATATTGAAAATGTTGAGAATTCCGCAAAAATTATTAGTTGAGCATAGAAAACGTGCTCATTATTTATATCTATTTTACTCACATTTTGTATCACAAAATGCTAATCATCTGGGAAAACCCCAGCTCAATCAAGGAAATTTATGGAAAAAATAAGGGATTGTCGGGTAGAATGGACAATCCCAGTTAATCGTCAATAACTAAAAAACTGTAGAGTGAAATTGTCCGAATTATTTGTCAATGTCAAAATATTTTTTGAGCTTCAAAATGAGATTGTATTCATTAAAATTGCATCACTTGGTTGGGAGTTTCCGGGGAGGAAAATGTTGAGAGAATTCAGCAAAAACTATCAAGTCTGCCTAAAAAACATGCTCATTATTTATTTCTATTTTACTCACATTTTTTATCACAAGATGCTGATCAATCTGGGAAGACTCCAGGGGACTACAGATGAATTTTATTCAATCCACATGCGCTATTTTTCTCAATAATTTTTCAACTCTTCTTCAACTGACGAAATTGATGAGAGACAGGTGCTTTGGAAAGCTGTGACGTGTTTTCACTGATAGGTTTACAGCATTTATTGGCTGCTGGAAAGTGACTGGTTGGAGACCGTGACGACCCAGTAAGGCGGTGGCGCACTCGACGACGATTCCAGAAACTACGAGATCACACCCGTTATGTTCGAGTTACCAGATCCTTCTGGATATTTGAAAACATTGTTTACGCAATACTATTTATGCTTTGCGGAATGAGTTGCTGATTGGGTTACATTAAGCCGTTTCCCATAAGAATGATTCCAAAATATGTTGCGAAAGATAACAGTGCGAGCATAACATTTGAATTGGGAATGACTTTGTTCTCTTAATGATTTTGGTAATACGCATTTCATGATTTCGAAGAATAACGTTTATTATGACACGTGAGAAAAAATTTAATTGAAAAACCTAGTTTTCGAGAAATTCTATAGAAAACCTCATCAAAAAATATATATAATGGGGGCCAATTCCATATATTTCTCAAATTTATAAAGAATATATAAAAAAATATATACAATATATGTTTTATATATTTTTTTGTATAAATTGGGCCAATTTGAGATATTTTTTAAATATATTTTTCAAAATATAAATTTTCCGTGTGGGAATTTCCTTTGGAAGTCTAAGAATTCTAATTTCGATTAATTCTAATTTTGATTTTCGATAGAAATCATAAATTTTCCAAGTTTTTTCCATATTTTCATTTGCTACTCAATGAAATCCACAAAAAAAAACGGAGAAAATTCTTATTCAAGAGCACTTATAATATTAATAACGACAGAATGAAAACTGCATATTTTGTTACTAGTGCGTAAAGTTCCACTGATTCGAAGTAGTTTCATATATAAAAAAATTATAATTACAGGAGAAAACGCAATTCTAAAACTTCGTACAGCCACAGGGGTTCCGTTTCACCTTAACATGGGAACAAATAATTGATTTGTTGCAAATAATTTGTTTTATTTATGGATTTAGGGAATTATATTACTCTAAAAAACTCTATAATTTTTAGACACTTCAATTTAAAAATTTATTTTTTTATTTTTCCGGTTAATCAGTCGATGGCAATCGAATAAAAACGACGCGCTGCGGCATTTCGCTCATATGGTGACCGATCTCGGGTTAAAAAACGCGCGAAGTTGCGTAATTTCTAATCAAATTGACGTAAAAATAAAATTGAAATAAAAATTCAATAGATTTTCTCAGGAAAAGCGCTAGGATTTTCCATTAAATTCATGAACATTCTTATCTAGACTTTCAAGTGCGCATTCTCTGAAATAATTCCGTATTTTTCTTATACATCAGTTTTTATAAATCCATTGCCTCCGTAAAACAGAAATGTCGAGCAAAATTGAGTATTGGAAAAAAAATTCCCAAATACTCAAAGAAACCCGAAAAATATTTCAAATCCGCAATGAACCATCAAAACCGCAAGTAGCATTGCCTGTGCGAAGTCAAGACCGGTTTCTTCTCATTTCCCCTCGATTTCTCGTGTCAGATGCACAAGTCATTATGCATACACTAATCCCAAGCACAAGAGCGCACATGTCTCCGTTATGCGCCTCGAACAATTGCGCTGTCCTCCGTAAATTCATTCCCCACGGAATGTTAATTGCCTTGAAACAACAAACCCAAGAATCCACCTCAATTCCAATTACCCCTAATTTTTTATTTTCCCTTTCCAAACAGAAATCTTTTCCTCCGCCCTTGTTATCAGGACCACACCGGGTGGCGCTCGGGGATGAAGAAATGCAAAAAACACACGGTGAGGATTCCAATTTGAACGGATAGTTACCGGGGAGGTCTTGGAGGGGAAAAAAAAAACACGCCCACCCTCAGCTAAAATCGCACGGTACACGACTCTCCACTCTTGCTTTTACCGTACCCTCGTTATTGACTCCCCACGGCGATTTTGAGAGAGGTGAATTCCATAAGGATGACGTACAGAAGGTCCCCCGGTCATTAGGAACCTTTATACCTGTGTCTACAATCTTTTGTGGACCTGTTACCTTTTTCCTGTGTCTCCTGACAAGTGTTTTCGTATCTGATTGACCCATCTGTACATTTCACCATCTTTCTTTGATCCCCACATCCTCGGCTTCTTTTTCATCCCGACAATTGGACTTTTTTATGCCGACAAATCCGCACAGTTGACATTATTATTATACTATTGAACATACATTCGTGCGGAGAGATTGAAAAGTGTTGTTTAAGGGGAGGGAAAAATAGTAATACCACACGGAGAGAAATGTTCAGTAAAAATTACGGAACTCAATCCGCTCACCAATTACGGAATCGACTCAGAAAATTTAAGTGACGATATCGTAATTTTTCACACGAGATTCAGATAAAAATTACGAAACGCTCTGAAAAAATTACGTGACAGTTCCGTAAAATTTCCTACAACCACATTTCACTCCGGAATTACGGAAAAGATAGGTAATTTTTATTGAATATTTCTCTCCGTGCACGGGACAGGTTAAAAAGTGGTAAAAATGATGAGTACAATAAATTGCGCGCCGATAGTAAACGAAAAAGACCGTTTTTTATTTTTCCCTTTAAAATCATCGGATTGACAATTTTTTGAAATGTTCGTTAATAAATACTTTTCTGTTACTGAAAGAGAGCGATTATTCATGTTTGAAACTTTCAAGTTTTAATCGAACAATTTATTTTTTGGTAATTTTGAACAGATTTTTACAAATTTTTGTCATTTATTATTTGCCTCGGAGGAAAACCCTCGAGTTCAAATGGAGGCCGCAATATTTTTAAATCTTTTTTCACGGAAGGTACGAGTAAATCCACCGGAAAGAGCCGGCTACATGCCTAAATGTGAACCTTGTGCCCCGGTTGATTGCAGTAGGAGTTAAATTAGTAGTTTTACACAACTCAATGAGCCGTGTCTTTTGTCCACTCTATTTATTATATCCTCAGTCCTCATCCACAATTTTCCCATTCGTGTCAAGACTCCAATGACAATTCCGTACCCCTCGTATTTTTTGTCATGCCTGTTGTAATCTAGGATAATTAGCGCACAGGCGAGTGCCTCGGATTCCCCTAGAAAGCAATTTCCTCTCCTCCGGGAGCTCCCAGCGTGAGAAATGTCAGAAAAATAAATACGATATCAAGGATATTCCCAGGTGATGATGAGCCGAAATTAACGATCACCAAATTCTTCGTAGTTTGGCGGTAGAATAGCGGAGAGACAGGCATCGCAGATCGATTCGACAAGGCTCTGTTCGCCATGGGATTCGCCTCACGCGGTGGGGGAGACGTTTTCAGGTGAAACAAAAAGGTGCCTCGGAGGAACAAAAATGAAGAAAAAAACACCAAAACCCGTCTCTCAATCCCGCAGCGCAAAGTCCTCTTCTCTCGCTTCATTCCACACATTACGAATGCTCATTGTCTCTGTCTCACGTGAACCAAACTCGCCACTACAAGTGCCCCCACAACTCCTTCCTCTTCATCTCAAGACGACCAACCACCTCTCACTTCCACCGCCAGCAGTTTCTCTGGGTCCACGCTCTTCCCGATTCCCCACACAGTCAGAAGAGTGTCGCTACACCATTCGATTCGTCGCAGCGTCCTCGAATTTCATTTTAATTGGCATTTTTTTTCTCACAGAAATTAGTGGTCAGTTATTTTCCAGCAGTTTCGAGGAGCTTTCTACTGTGTTTTTGAATAATTTGGCGGTTGTTCGGACGTTTTGGAAGTGAATGGGGGAGTGGAGGGACCTCCTCGTGGGGTGCTCGCTGAAGGGAGGATTTTCGTCGTAGGACAGATAATCGAGAAAGGATCGGAGAAGCGAAATATGTCTCGTGGCCGCATGAGTCGCAGCGCTAACCGGTTGCAAGATCTTAAAATAGTTTCTCCGGCGTAGGTAACTGGGAATATAACGTGAGGAAACCTCAAGTTGGATTTTAACGAGGGTATTCAATAGCTTCAGGTAAATAGTACACATGTGTCAAGATGATGAACCGCGTCTCATCCTCAAACCCTTGAATTTCGCGGCTTTCGGTATAAAATTCCGGCTCTGACGGAATTATCGTCGTCTCTTGGGGAATATGTGGATTTAAAAAATAGTCTTTATGTGGAACAAGCGGGGATGTAAAAATATAGATACAGAGTTGTGTTTACGTAGCAGAGAAAAGCGTAATCCAGGTGGAGATGCCGCGGCTGTAAGAGCCTTGCTTATCCGAGTTATTTCATCGCCTCGGGCATCTCTCAGAGAACGTTCGGACTGGAGGCTGTAGCATGGTCATCACACTTCTTGTCCCTGGCTTCGCATTTCAATTTAATACCGAGATTTTACTGAAGTTGTAATGGCTGTTCTCCACGCAAACAATCGCAGAGTGTTCTTTACAGTTTTTTTAATATTTGGGAAAATTTTGAGCCGCCGCGCGCGAAAAGTTTCGTGGAAAAAATTGGAGAATAGAGAGGAAATTCTTTTTTACTTTTATTGAAATTCCATTGGAAATTCGATGGAAAACAATTTCGATGATTTACTCCGCGTTATTTTTTATAGATTATGTCTTATGGAGAGTATTTTATGTAATAAGTCAGGAGACTTTGATCTTTCTATTGAGATATTTTCTACAGAAATTCTTTGACTTGAATTTTCTATTTCTTTTTCTACTGTTCTTTTCTTTTTTTTCATTTAGAAAAATCAAACAAAAATACTTAGTCAATTTGAGCCGAGGAATCTCGATAGAAAAATTCATTCTACTGATTTTTTTCTATGGAATGTATTAGATTGAAAATTTCTTGAAAAAAAGTGCAAGGAAACTGCGGAATTTGTTTATAGAATCGGTCAGAAAATAATAGAAAGTACAATAGAACCAATGGAATCAATGATTTCATTTGTGAAATTAAACACCGTGGAATAATTTTTATTGCAATTTTTTATTGACTAGGAACGGAGGCGCCCGCGCGCCTATTTATGCATATTATTTTTGTTCCTTATTATGTACTAATTTATTCATTAAAAAGGAGTGAATGTCCGCTTTAATTATGTTTCAATTTTAGAAATGATTGAAAAAATACACTTCTGGGGCCATATTACGCGGTCATAATATGCGAAGAAATTTTATTTTCAATTTGAAACTTTGGAATATTTCAAGTTTATCTTAGCGTATGAATAAAAAATACTTATTTATGTATAAAATGTATAAAATAATATATATCATATATATCATTACCATTGTTATTTTACACATTTCATTTATAAGTATTTTTTTTTATTCAAAAGCGCAGATAAACTCGAAATACTCCTAAGTCTAGCTATACTAGGCGAAATCGATCCACCTCGGCATATTCTTTTATTGTATACTAGTTAAAAAAATCAATGCATAATAGTATATTTCAGTAGCGAAATGGTAAAAGGAGATAAGTTAATTTTGACTATTGACCAGTTTTCAATCAATATCTCGGAATCTAAGGGAGACAGCGAAATTTTCGTAATTACATTTGTTGTAGTACTCAATCGGCTCCACAAAAAAGGTTGTTACAAAAATTTCGCTATCTCCCTTAGATTCCGAGATATTGATTGAAAACTGGTCAATAGTCAAAATTGACTTATCTCCTTTTACCACTTCGCTACTGATTTCGATACGAGGGCGTAATACTGCATTTCAGGGCGAGCGCCATGGGGTTTTCGATTGTGTGAGGTTGGCACGCCGCGCCGAGGGCGACGACTGGCCAACCACGCGAGTAAAAAACCCCATGGCACTAGTCGCAAACGATATTTTTCCCTAGTAATTTTCACTTTTACGAGTTTGGGGAAGGGCCAAACTGTTTTTCGACCTGTGGGAGGTGTGTAGCGCTCCCAAGAGTCAAAGAGCACTTGTCCCACGAGTGTCGAACCCTATTTTCCATCACCAAGCGTGAAAAGTGGGATTTTGCGCACATCAAAAATTTCACTTTACACACAAGTGATGAAAAATATTTTTAATTGAAAAACTAATTAAAATTACTGAACAACACCACGAAAAACGCGCGTCCTTTCCGATTTTGAACGAAAAATGAAAAATACAGAGAATTGTCCATTCGGCAGCTGCTGAATCAATGGAACAACGAAATTTCTAATTTCGGAAGAAGAGAATTCCAATAAATCGCTGATCCGGTAGGGCATGTGGCAGCAGGTACTCCACCTGGTGTACCCGTGCCCCTCCCCTCCATTTATTATCACCCTAGTTTGAAACTCCGCCCGAGGATTGAGTCCACGGCTAAGGGTTGGGTTGGTATCATTACCTGGAAGACATCGTAAAACTGAACTACGGTTGAACAAGCCGAATACCCTGTTTACTCCGGTTGGAGGGGGGTTATTCACCGGTGGGGGGAGGGTCAAACATGCTGAGGTGCTCGGCAGGTCCTCTTAGTACTTTCGGTTTAGTCCTTCGATATTTCAGTTGAGTTCAGTTGCTCCACTTCTGTGAATTCTGTTTTTAATTTTACTCTCAATTTATTTATCTGGATTTTTTCAAGCCGCTGGGGTGACTGTCGAGTGTTCATCGTGAGTGTTTACTATTTATCGCGAGGAATTGAGCGGTGATTAATTGCATTTGAGGGGAAATCTCAGGAGAATTGGCCTCCAAATATTTTACGAAAATATTTCACCGGAAAATGGACTCTCTTATTGAAGATAACAGTGACTCTTCAATTAATTCCCCTGCTTTCGTCGAATCGTTTAAATACCGGCCATTTGGCAATTTAAATCTCGTGAAAATTCTGCATATTACATCACAACAAAAATATATTCGGTCAGTCTCTCTCGATGTTTGTTGACCATCATTGAGCACTGGGTGTTGGAGACTCCATTCCCTTTCCAATAATAATTCATGTACTATTGCTCACGTACTGCGTACCACAGTCTCCGGTTTTTGTGTATAAATAGATCACGGATAAAAACGATTAGAAAGTACGTATATCGATACGCATAAATCCCGGAATAATTTGTTGTAAACAAATGGATTTTCCGGTGAATAGTTGATGGATTTGAGGAATTGTGTGGGCTGTGTTTCGTGAAACGGTAGGATTTGGGGTTTTAAGAATGAAATTGAATTTATTAAATAGTTCTTTCACGCTAATAAACGTCCGGCTTCTTGCGTTCCGGTGGATTTAAACTGTATGACCTCGGGAATTATCGCTGATGGAAACCAAGTGGAATAGCGCTTATTATGTGAGCAACGGGAGGAAGAAATTTTGTTGGCACTCGGACGTTTTATTGTTCATAGGAAAATTTCAGCAGCGAAGTGGTCAAACGGTTAAAGTCGACTTAGCTCTTAGCTGAGTTTTCGATGAATATCTCCAAATCTAAGGGAGATAGCGAGATTTTCATATCTATCTTTTTTGAAGCTCCCAATGTGCTCTACCAGAAAGGTCATAACAGAAATTTTGCTATCTGCCTTAGATTGCGAGATATACATTGATAACTCGCGAATAGTTGAAATCGACAAAGCGTTTGACCACTTCGCTACTGATTTGTTTTCATCATTCGCATGGATTTATTCATCAATGGATGCATAAATTGTTTTATTCCGGGAATAACAGGGGAATTGATGTTTCAGGACACGATGACGTGGTGCCGAGTGCTGATTCTAGTGGGAATCACGGCGGTTCTCATTCTTTCAACAACAAGGTTTACCTATGCCTGTAATGAAGCCATTTGCGCCAGTGTCGTGAGCAAGTGCATGCTTACTCAAAGCTGTAAATGCGATCTTGTCACGTGCACGTGTTGCAAGGAGTGTTTCTCGTGTTTGTCTTATCTGTACGATGAGTGCTGCTCCTGTGTTGGTCAGTATAACGTGTTTTTTTATCCATCTTCTACATCGTGATATTTTTTTTATCCATGAAATGACCACTCAATTATCTCTCTCGGGGAAGTCGAAGGTTTAGCTGGAATTTTTTCACTCGACTGTCATGTTTAGGAGAGAAAAAAAATTGTGATTTCAAGCACCGGTTAGTGGCAATTTTCAGGAGAGCGATTTTTTATTTGATTCAGAGGAACTAATTATCAAATTTTCAATTTCATTGAAGATTTAATGGAATTCCTCATTTTTGGTAATCGTCTGATCTTCTAAGCTCCTCTCAGCCGTTCGATAAAATGTTCATAGAAATTTTTTTTATGCCTTATTGAATGAGTTTGAAACATTACGTTTGAAGAAAGCATCAGGAAGCGAACTTTCAGGGAAATTCATGAACAATTCGGAATTTTCAATAATCATCATGAAAATCAAATCAACCAATATAGCTATCGTAATCATCTTTTAACTTCGAGTTGATGGCATCAAAACAAACATTCTAAGCTATGTCATGCTTCAAATGAATGAATTCAAAGATATCCCCGGAATTTTGATTTTCAAAAGATGCAAATTTTTTGCAAATTTTCAAATCAATCAAAATAACGATTATTGCTAACGCCTTCATTTTCGAAATCGGTCGAAAGGACACCCAACTAAAGTCTTTATGCCATCATTCAATCAATTTAGAAAATTTTTTTAGTTATCGTGGGACAACCGATTTTCGAAAAAAATTCGAGAATTAAAAAAATTCCTACATTTGAAAAAAAAATCAATTTGATCCATTCATCAGCGAGCAGTTGAAGAAAGACTTTGTTACATACGTATACACCGATTAATTTTCAGAGGCGCGATTTTAAATTCGCCTTAAAGGGGAAAATCAAAAAATTTTAAATTTCAGTGAAAATTTAGTGGAATTCCTCATTTTTGATCAGCAGACCGATGGGGAATTCTCAATCAATAACGAATTTTCGAATTGTGATTTTCAAGATTCCTCGAAATTTCGTCAGCAAGGAGTTATCACACAAAAATTCTCAACAATGATGTTTGACGTCTTTGGATTAAAAATAATCATGGCTTCATGACTTTCCAGATTTATGTCCGAAGCCTAATATAACGGACAATCCACTGAGTAAGAAATCCCACGTTGAGGACTTCAGTGAACCCGTCCCTGGGCTTTTTCAGGCACTCACAGCGGAGCCCGATTCGCACGAGAGATGGATAACATTCTCGTATCCCGTGGATTTCGATGTTTCGATGTATCAACCGAAGCATGAGAAAGAGATTAAATATCACATGCGTAAGTGGATTGAGCTCCCCATAAGTGTAATTTCAAAGTGTTCGAATGAAAACTCTCTCAATGCAATGAATTGTCCCTCAATGCAATGAATTCAGTAGCGAAGTGATCAAACGGTTTAAGTCAATTTAGTCTTTAGTTGTGTTTTCCAGAAATATTTCCGAATTTAAGGGAGATAGTGACATTTACATAATAACCTTTTTTGTAGAGCGAATTGAGTGCTACTAAAAAGGTTATGCGAAAAATTTTGCTATCTCCCTTAGATTTCGAGATATTCATTGAAAACTGGCCAATAGCGAAAATCGACTGAAACCGTTTGACCACTTCGCTACTGAATTGTCAATTAAATGAGAATTGCCAATGCCGGAGTCGCGCATTGAGAAAACTACTGACTAATGTTTTCACTGTTCTTTTAATGCAGAAACCGTGGAGGAGGAGGTGCATCACCCTCTAAAACCAAATATAATGACAGTAAACTGCACAGTGGCCTATATGGCTCAATGTAACTCATGGAATAAGTGTCGTGCCTCATGCCAGAGCATGGGGGCAACGAGTTACAGGTGGTTTCACGATGGCTGTTGTGAGTGCATCGGTGACACGTGTATAAACTACGGAATCAATGAATCGAGATGCATTCACTGTCCAGCTGACAAGGAGGAGGATGAGTTGAAAGAGCCGTACGACGACTATGGCCAGGACGAGGACGAGCTTGTCGATGATGATCTCGACTAATTAATTTTCGAATACCGTAGAGGCTGAGGGGGAGGAGGGGGGAAAATTTATTATCAAGGACCTGCAGTTTTTATCAATCCGGTGACAATTACTCTTGCAATTTCGTGCAGTTTTTATTCTCTAATTTTATTATTAGATTCTAGTTTTAAATACGAAAGTTTTGTTCGTACGATGTTAATATTTAAAAGTAAGGAATGTGGTGAATTTAGATTGGGCAGCTCAACCCTTTGGAAGGGTTGATGGTTTTTCAACGTGAAACGATGGAGATCGGTGGAATAACTCGTCTGCGAGTGGCTCAAAGTCACTTGGTTTTTGTATATGATGATTGATTTGACAGTAAAGGATCATTGGGCAGAGATAATTGAAGGATGAATGATTCCGTTATTTTTTACTCGTCAATCGATTTTTAGACCGTATGATTAAGTTTTTTCTCATCTTTATTGTAATTATTTATCGTGATGCTCATTCTGAGGGTACTAGTGCCATAAAAATACAAAAGAAAAATTTGTACATATGAGGTTAAACGTGTGCATCACGAGTACGTTGATTCAAGATATATAAAAGATAATTTTATATAATATAAAGTAATAAAAAAGAGATGGACATTCTCTGCGTATCGCCAATTTTTTTCCAACTCTATTCATCTGTTAGTTTTTTTTTCGCTTCATTTATTTTTGTTGAGTATTTATTTTTGCTCTGAGAACGTTTTTACATTCTTCCACGTATAGAAAAACAATTAATGCAGATGTGTTTATTCAAGTGAAAAGAGTAAATCATAAGATCTCCGTAGACAGGATTGCCTGCTTCATTTAGTTATCAAAATTTAATGAAAAAGTTATCATGTGATTCATGTCGAGTTGCAGAAGTACATTGTTCAAAATTGTTGACTGAAATTTCAAGAATTTTCGTTACGGAAATTCAAAATTTTATGGAAAAATCAATGGAAACTGTGAATTTTAGTTTAATTGTTTCATAAAAATCAACAGAATAAACAGAAAAATTTTCAACTGATTGGGAATTCCAACTAATTTGGTACTGACTATTCATGTTTAGATTGAAAATTCAATGAATTTTCTAATTTTTGATAAACAGGATTGTGTTCTTTCCGTTTAGTCATCAAAATTTGATGAAAAAGTTATCACACGATTTATATCGAGTTCAAGAAGTGCATTTCATGGAAACTTCACGAAAAACCAATGAAAACTGTAAATTCTAGTTCAATTGTTCCATGAAAATTACCAGAAATTATAAAAATTCAGGTGAATATATTCTCGAATTTTCAACTGATTGAGAATTCCGAATAGTTTGGTACTAAATATTCATGTTTGGATTAGAAATTCACGTAATTTGGAATTCTTGTCCTCCTGTTGCTCGCAGACAACAAGATTCTCAACATCTCCTGCTGAAGCAATTCGTTCTTGAAATAAATTCACAATTAGCAAAAATGTCAGATTCGGCTTTATTACGTTTTCTTCTTTACAAGTCATTCTCCAGATTTTATTGAACATCAACTTATCTCGGTACTGGTCTCGATACTGGTACAAGGAAGAATCCCGAAAGACGTTCTTCGTCGGTAGGGGAGGCTCACACAGAAATCCGCATTTGATATGGAAATATTACATATGACGATTGAGTTCCACTCTCGGGTTCGTTCTAGAAACGATGATATTGCGATATTTTGGTCCGCGGGATAGTCATTGTAACACATTTAAATTTTCTGAATGCACTGAACAGTATTTTCTATTCGCAACAAACTTCTGGGTTTCATTCCAGCGAATGGAAATAGATAAATTAGTGAACAAACTTCAAAGGCTAAAATTGAACAGCTCCACGAAGCTTTCGCAAGTGTCCAACATTCAAAATTTTTCTAGTAAAAGAATTAACGAATTTGGGGAATTTGGGGAATTGCTCTAATGGAAAGTTTGCCTAGAAAAGTAATTCATTTATTTATTTATCATTCAATTAATTAGTTAGTCGGTGGTCTCTCATCCTGGAGCTCAGTGCTTTCTGGCAGTTTGATGAAAGGCAAGTCTCCACCGCTCCACATCGAATACAATTGAGATTTAGCTCCTTCCTGGAAAGCAGAATGGAACAAAGGGAATTGATACATTACATATTTTTCCAGAATTTTGACACAATGTTCAAAGGTCGATTCTTTCGAATAAATGGAATTGTTTATGAAAAAATCCCTTTTTGCCATTGGATTTTTTTATAATAAACGTTACTTTTTCGATAACAAAGTAGTTCTGCATGTTTTTTTTTGTAGAATGCATATTTTTTGAGTTATATATTATAAAAAGGATGTTGTTCAAAAATTTCGAAGCATCATAACTTTTCCAAAAAAAAAAGTTTCTTCTTTCCTTTCTTTTTTCTTTGGAAAATTCAGTAGCGAAGCGGTAAAATGGTTCAAGCATAGCCAACCATTTTCAATCACCAAATTTGGCAATTAAATTGCGTGAACAAAATTTGCCCAGAATAATTTTTGTTTGAAAATTCATCGTTTATAAATAAATAATTAAAATTGTTCAAACTTTCGGACACCTTGTACCCAACTACTCGGCCTTTAACTGAATTTTCGAGGAATATCTCCGAATCTACGGGAGATACCGAAATTTTCGTAATAACCTTTTTTATAGAGCGACTTGAGTGCTACAAAAAAGGTCATGACAAAAATATTGCTATCCCCCCTAGACTTCGAGATATTCATTGAAAACTGGCCAATATTCAAAATCGACTAAAACCGTTTTACCCCTTCACCACTGAATTGTTTGTCTGGGGGCCTCTGCGAATCACTGAGCGAACAAGTCATGCCTCATATTCATTATAAGGATAATGTTAATTACCCCGGCACCGGCACTCTCCGAGCCAGAACGACTATTAGCCGATAAACAGGATTCTGCTGATGAACTATTCTTCCTAGACGGAAGAAGATCGACATTAGCACCACCCTCTGACTCTCTATGCGAGCCATGATCGCTGTGAGATTGAATACTGTCTTTGCTGTCACGGTGGCCTGCACTTCCACTCCCCCCACTGTGTTCTATTTAAATAATAATAATAATAATAACAATGAACGACGGCATTGTTCAGAGAAAATTCGAGAGACTTTGGTTTGTCTTTTTCGGGAAAATTACCCGAGTCACGATGGTCTCCGCTGAGTCCACTGTGCCCGGATTGGTCAGAGTGATCACTCGAGTGTGAATCTTGGGGCCAACATCGTGGTGATCCAACTCTCCGTGAATCCGGCCAAACGGAGCCATCGTAATTAGTTTCGAAGCTACATGTCGTCAATATCACACCTGGCACGTGTTGACTGTTAAAGACTGATAGCTGATTTGACGGTCTGACACCTGAAGACACATTCAATACAATTTTTTCCCTTTTATTCCCTTTCTCGCTTCTAGGTAACGATAACGATCTTGACGCTGTGACAAAAAATCGAAATTTCAAATTTCGTCGAACCTTCACTAGAATTCCAATGTTTTGCGCAACAAAACATGCAGTATCATAATTGAACCGAAATTGACAGCTGGATTAATTTATCATCAAATTGAGAATTTTCTCAGACGAAATTTCCTGGAATTTTCGGGAAAATGTCACTTGATAAAAAAAAATTCCGAACAACATTGGCTCTTACGTAAGCTTATTTTTTTAGATGATAATATTTTAGAGATAATGATCTCTAACACTGGTAGAAATAAAATTTAATTTAAAATTACAGTGAAAATGCGAATGAATTTCAAATTTTTGTGCCGCAAACAAAAATTCAAGGATACATTCTCCTGAAATTTCCTGATTTTTACTAGTTTTTATGGAATAATTCTACTAAAATTAACAATTTCATTAACTTATCCTTCAACCCCTCACGGCCCTTCTGTTACCAAGCGTAGTATGTGCTCAATACCACTGCAATTCAATCATTCCTAATGAACGAAAAATTATAAAAGCGTTATCTAATTGGAGCTACAGTACTCCGGTTTCCAATTTTGTTTGTTCTTCACAGATTTGAAAACAATCATTTTGAAAACAAGTATTCACGTTCGCGTCGACACCATGCGCCGACCGCATCCGTGAGGAGTTAAATTGGGAATTGTGAATGACGAAATTCCTCGAAATTTCTGCGGAACTGTCGCTCAATAAAAAAATTCCAAATTGCGTACCAGAAATGGCAACAAAAAATTTCCAAGTGAAGTACATAAGCCTCTAATACTCTCATTTTTCATCAATCCGTGGTATTTCCTCATTTTATTCCCTAAAGATACAAAACAACAATTCAATAACCTGGTCGACACGACAACAACTGAATGGCCTCCTGCAACCCATCCTGACTAGCCATCCCCGAGGACTTCCACACTGAGTCAGGGGTAGTCGACCTGCTTCTATCGTGATGTGGAACCCTGAGCCTGGACCTCTCCTCCTGCCTCGGCCACTCATTGATGTGCCTGCAATCCCAGGGCATGGACCACCGTCTCATCGTGCTCTCCGTCGACTCTCCGGACATCTCAGCGGCCGCCGTTTCGGACCACCGTCTCTGCACCTGAAGAGGGAACAGGGGATACCTCAGCGGCGATCTGTGACAATTCTGCTGGATTGATGACGATGACACTGGCGTCGCCGGGCTGTAAAGTCGCTCGAAGCACTGTTGAAGCGCTGCTATGTCACATTCCGTTTTTCCTCCTTGGGAGCACGAACATTCGGCTATTCCTCCTGAATTTTATTTTATTTACGCTTTTCTTAGTTCTTTGAAAATATTGCGGGATCAGTTTCAAGAGCTTTACTCTTCTCTAATCTAAGAAAACTCTAGTTTTCACAGTTTCAGGCAATGAAACAAAAAAAAAATGTGGATGGATTGGTGAAATTTCAAGTTTTATCAATGCTCTCACCTAAACATTCGCAACACGCGACACAGAACTGATACTGCAGATTAATGAAGGTCAGGAGATTGTCACGCAGTATATCCTGAAACCGGAAACAATGTATCTACCGTTAACACAGACGTAAAATCAATATTAGAAGATAGATAAAGTGACTTTGACTACGATTTACCGTCAGGGATCCAATTACTGAACAAACTTTGTTTTCTATTTCTTCATTCACATTGGCACGAAAAATCGTCCAATATTTATCACTTCGGTGATTTTTCCTCGCTGAAACTCTTCTTAATATTCCCAATTGCACAAAAATTTCGCAATTGTTTATTATTCAAACATTGATCGTTTGAATTTGAACAATTTTCTATTATTTATTCATAACAATGGAAAAAAAAGACATCTTTGCAAAATATAATTTGAATCACACGAATTAGCATCAATTTTTTCACCGTATCATGCAAATTTTTTGTTTTAAATGAAAATAAAATGGAAATGAGCGAATTTTTTCTCATCCAATTTAGTGCCCTCGGTTGACTTACAAATTCGATGATCAAAAATCTCAGAAATAAATCCTGGGATATCTCTATCACCATGATTTATTAAAAACCCTTAAAATAGAGTCCCCAAGGTCATCCCCAGGACCCCAAACAGAATGAAATTTAAATAATACTGACGTGTTTATCCCCGTCGTTATCGCGTGCCTCGTGGTCCCTAAGTGCAGCAACCACGTGGTTTTTAACAGTATTACTGGCAACGCCAGTAGCCCGAGTCAACTCTTCCCATCCAGCTAAACACTGGCCCGTTAATCTGCAGTCGAGAACTGCATCGTGATTCGACAAAAGTACTTGCAATGATTGGGCCAACTTCGTACCAGCGGAGCATAGGCCATTGAGCATCTGTCAACAGAACAGTGTCTCAACATATCCGAATGAAACTGCTCATTTCAATTAGAAAGAGAATTCATTTCGAAATATTTCTCACCTGCAAGTAGGTGAGCCAACTACCGAGGCACTCGTTCACCTCCATCTGACTTTTAATTACTGGATTGTCACCGTTCGTCTTCGCATCGTTTCCCCCACCTCCTTCGGCCATTCTTCGGGCTCTTTATTTAAAAAATAATGCGATTTTGAATAAATTCCCGAATATTTTCTTCGGTAAATCCAATTTCGAATATTTCACGTGTGAAAATAAGTAGAAAAATTCTAGCGAATTGTCGAGAAAATTTCATTAATTTTCATGACGCTGTCTGGACACGGACATCTTCAATGATTCGTTTGATAAGAAATACTATTATTAATTAATAATATAAATAAAATATTATTGAGTGCCATTACTGGTTAAACTAGTTGAACTAAAATTAAGTTAACGCTGTACGATTATAGCCATGTAATTGGCCTCGGCTGTTTGGCTATAAACTTAATAAATAGATAAATAAATAAATAAATGAATAAGTAAATAAATAGCATTTCTATTTAACTTTCAGTTATTGGCCGATTACATTAAAAAATTCTGCAGCTCAATCTGTGCGTTTATTTTCTATAAAGTGTATTGTTTAAATTCTTCACTGAAAAGAGAAGAAAAAACTTAAAATTATGCCAAGGAATTCCTACAGAAAATGTGTCATAAGAAAATCGTTTCAACTGGACTAGTTGACTAGAAATCCCACAGATTTTTCTACCGAATTCGCCGGATTTATCACCGAAGAAAACATGCAATTGGTTTCGTTTAATCGACGAAGTAAATATTTACCACATTATTCATCTATTCTAAATGAAAACGGAAGGAGGGTATAAACAAGGCGCCTGGGGGCTTTGACCCCTCTCAACATCTCAAAACAGAAGCTGAATGCATTCACTTTACCTCGTGCGAGAGAATGAAATTAATCGAATAATCGTAATTTTAATGGACTTACATTTTCAATTTCGATGCGTGGCGGCCCTCGCGGGGCCGCGGGCCCGGGAAAACTGATGGTAACCCGTGTAGAACGTGTATTGACGTGAAACGACAGTGACCGACACCATGATGAGCATCAGAGCGCACACGCTCAGTGGTCGTGAAGCCTCTCCAGCTATTTCACCCTTCTTGCCCCTCGTGAACCGACAATTTGTACTTGCGCACATTGCACTTCAAATCTCCCCCGATTGAAGTTGCATTCTCTTCTTGATCAACCGCTGGGGGCCTCAGGCGAGCCCCTCCAAGGATACACTCCAAGTTTACGATAAGGTAGAAGGTGATTTTATCCTTATAATTAAATAATTCAAAATAATCCGCGAAATTGAGGGTATCTTCCGCGCGAGAGAAAAAATGAAAAGGTCATCGTGGAGAAATATCAACGGGTCTTCAATGCATAAAAGGTCATTCACTCACTGAATGTTTGTCTGAATAGTCATTCACTTGACAAATAGGTAGCTGAAAACAGACAATTGAGAGGAGTGAACTAATTAAAGGAATGAATGCCACTAAACAGTCAGAAGAGGCCATTCAACGCGCGTTAATTAATCATCTTGACTCTGAAAGAGCCGTAAACATCATTGAGGATCAGTCTTGTCGAGTCTGTCTGAACCTTCCTCAGGTGAAAGGGGCTTGGAGTGACGTCAGATGGTCCCTGGTGCACAACAAACACGTCGCAGAGGGAAACAGAACAGAAATCACAACAAGTGAGTAGAAAAAGACGAGACTAAAAAGATTGTAATGGAGGTGGTAGACGCGACTCCGAGAGGGAAACGTGTGTTTCAAACATGTACTCTACATTTCTGATAGGGTAGAAGGTAATTTTATCTCTGAAATTCAAGAATTCAAAAAATCATACGAAATTCAATGAATCTTCTGCGCGAGAAAAAAATTGAAAGTTCATCATGAAGAAAGATCAACGGGTCTTGCATGCCTAAAAGGGTCGTTCGCTCATCAAATGCTTTCCTGAATAGTCAATCACTTGACGAATAGGTAGCTGAAAGCAGCCAATTGAAAATACTGGAGTAATTAAAGGAAGAATGCAACAAAACACTCGGAAAAAACCATTCACCACACGTTAATTAATCATCTCAACTCTGAACGGGCCATAAACATCATCGAAGATCACTCCTCTCGAGTCTGTCTGAACCTTCCTCAGGTGAAAGGGGCTTGGAGTGACGTCAGATGGTCCCTGGTGCACAACAAACACGTCGCAGAGGGAAACAGAACAGAAATCACAACAAGTGAGTAGAAAAAGACGAGACTAAAAAGATTGTAATGGAGGTGGTAGACGCGACTCCGAGAGGGAAACGTGTGTTTCAAACATGTACTCTACATTTCTGATAGGGTAGAAGGTAATTTTATCTCTGAAATTCAAGAATTCAAAAAATCATACGAAATTCAATGAATCTTCTGCGCGAGAAAAAAATTGAAAGTTCATCATGAAGAAAGATCAACGGGTCTTGCATGCCTAAAAGGGTCGTTCGCTCATCAAATGCTTTCCTGAATAGTCAATCACTTGACGAATAGGTAGCTGAAAGCAGCCAATTGAAAATACTGGAGTAATTAAAGGAAGAATGCAACAAAACACTCGGAAAAAACCATTCACCGCACGTTAATTAATCATCTCAACTCTGAACGGGCCATAAACATCATCGAAGATCACTCCTCTCGAGTCTGTCTGAACCTTCCTCAGGTGAAAGGGGCTTGGAGTGACGTCAGATGGTCCCTGGTGCACAACAAACACGTCGCAGAGGGAAACAGAACAGAAATCACAACAAGTGAGTAGAAAAAGACGAGACTAAAAAGATTGTAATGGAGGTGGTAGACGCGACTCCGAGAGGGAAACGTGTGTTTCAAGATGCCTGCGACAGAGGAGAGGAGGTGATCTATATGGGACGTAGTGGAGAGGGACGGAGGAACAGCTCGAGGTGGATTAACGGTTAAGGCAAGCGTAACCTTATAGAAGCTGTTGGATACTGTAACTCCCGGGCTGATCAACGCTGACCGTAGCTACTCCACATATTAATATTTTTCCGTTGCCTCGAACCCCGGAAGCAATCACGGTACCGACGCTTTTGCCGCTGGATCGATCAAAACTGAACCGGTTTCCCTATCTCGTTTTTGTCGGGGGGAAAAACTATTCTATTCTTTTGAGACTCGGAAGGGAGGGGGGCGGGGAGGGGCAGGGGAGGGGGGGACAGAGCCAATTGAACAAACTCTGCATTCTCAAATATCTGGTGAACACAATGAGTATGGACTTTCGTAATCATTCGAGAAACGGGCCTCGCATCGTAACTTTCGTTACGCACGGTTGGTAACAGCAAAGAGGAGTTAAACTCCTATACAATTTCCTCAGAATGGTAAAGCGCAGGTATGGAAATAAGCCGCATCCGAGACCACTATTATCTAGTTATCTACGCCCTCTTTCAACTCTTCCAATGGTATTTCTTGAATTATTCGGGTACGTAACGTAGGAACCAATGGGTTCAGGGCTTCGTCTCCATAATTCAAAGCCTTTTTAGCGATTTTTAAATTTTAGGGGGGTGTAATTATGATTCGTGATGATTTTTTTGACAAACTATCGTCAAATCTGTAGTTTTAAGTCTTTATTTTCATAATGTTTTGGTTCAGAGCATTTGAAAATTGAATTTTAATTTTCTTGAGGCATGATGTAGATGAATGATGAATTAAAAAAAATTTATGTCGTTATTGTTTTGTGTTTTGGAATTGTATGGAGGTTTAATCGTATTTAATAATCATTTTTTTACAAATTTTCGTTAAATTCAATTTTAAGTCGTGTTCTCCACAATGTTTCAATTCAAAACATTTAAAAATATAATTTTATTTTTTTTTCACGCAAATAAACGTTGTAAATAAATTATGAATTAAAAAATAATAATCTGTCGTGATCGTATGGAATGTACATGCAGAAAAATGTTTGTTAAAATGCAACAATAAATTACCAAACTGATGATAAGAAGGCCAATGCAATAATTTACCGAATAGTTGTCGAAATTCAACAACTGATCGTTAATTAATATTTTCAACAACGAGTTCATGAATCCCAACAATCAGTTGCTAAATTTGAACAAATGGTTGTGAAACATCAACAAATATTTTCCCCCGTGCGCATATTCATGTTTAGAAAATGTTGTTGAATACATTTTCCTCAGCTTTTTCAGCTAATGAGAAATGTTTAGTCGTGGGTCTATACTTTCTGTGCTTATAGACTGTTCCCGGAGACTTTCATATCCCCACAGACAACGAGGTCTTACCCAGGGGCACGAGCACTCCGTGCTCGGCCGGTGAAGGGAACAGATCGCCACCTCACTGTGAATTTCACTCAGTGCGCGTGTGAATTTCTGTAACAATTTATTCTTTATTGAATTCACATAATTATTCTCATCCTGAGATTACCGAAGATCCCCTCAATGTGAAGAATATTCAGTGATTCGTTAGTTTATATTTATATCTGTGATACTCAAAACAACAATTTTCGGGATTAACCGGTTTATAAATGTTGAATGAAGCGACATCGATATTTACCTCGTGTTTTTATTCAGAGATCTCAATGCTTGTTTGAGAAGAGCCATGGGGACTTTGATGCCTGATGAGGATCTTGAAAATCGTTGAAACATAAAAATAATTGAGTTAACAAGTGAAAGTTCGAGCTCCAGTTGGGACTTCAGTGTATTTGTTTTTCATTTCTGACGTTTCGTAGTGAAATAACAGAGGTTAAACTGAGAGGAATCTCCCGGGGAATTTGTGTGAAGTGCTTGAGAGGTGATATTTCTGGTGTTCTGGACGATAAATGCCACGGATCAGACGATGATCGTTGTCTTCGGGATACTAGTGTCCCTTCTCGGGATTTTACCGCTCCAGGCCCAAGGTTTGTTCAATAAATAAATTGTTTATCGCCCCTTCCATTCGTTCATTGTGGCTGTTATTTTTTTCCCCTTGCCGAAGGACGGCAAGGTGTGAAATGACTTTCGGATTGGGAAAAAAATCGAATCTTATGCAAACATTGAGGCATTCAGTTTTCACGGTCCATAATTCAGGGAGTCTATCTCAGTTATTGTCCGTTTTTTTCGGGTGCTGGGCACATTTTCCCTGGCGGATTTCGATTGAGGTTTCAACGGGTATTTTGTGAAATGGAAGAACAAAAACTCAAGACGCGCGGTCGAGTCTACGCCCACAAGATCGTTGTCCTCGGCGGATTTTCTTTGGTCGCAACCGAGGTCGACTGGTTGTGTATCCTTCGGAGCGGATCAACTCCGAAAATTGAACTCTTCATGATCACGATCATATTCTACACCTTCGCGATCCATAATTATTGTTGAGCCAAGCGTAATTACAATATCTGGGCGCACAGAATAATTTTACGTTGGAAAAGGAGTTGGAATGCGTGAATATGGTGACGGGACTGACGAACACTTGACAAACTCAGCAGAAGAATTATCAATATTCATTTTTGCGATAAATTCTTGGGTTTTTTTTGAAACAGTTTGGAGTTGCGTGAAGAAAATAATAAATTGTCTAAAAATTTTCGTATTCGGGACATCCAAATACCTTTCACAATTTGAAATCTCGTGAGAGTGATATTGAATCCGATTTTAGGGGAAAAATGGTTATGAAATTTTGAGTTTTAGATAGAATTCAGGGAAATCCATGAGTTTTCAGGGGCGTGAGGCGGAAATTTCACAACTTGACTGAATTTTCAAATTTTCCCTCAATTTTCCTGATTTTTCCGAATTTTCACGAAATGTTTGAACTGGAAAATCAAGAATTTTACTGATTTCAGATCATTGGAACAGAAAATCAATGGAATATTTTATTTGTCAATGACAAAATTTCCTGAAACTTCAGTGGAAATTAAACACGATGAAAATTTTCGGAATTTGACGCGGGAAATTCAGCCGAAAATTTTTAACAGTGCATTCAAAAATTTTTAATCATCAAATTTATCAATTAAATTGCGTGAAAAAAATTTGAAAACAATCATGCATACACAGCGTCACTCAAAATTAATATTCCCCGCAGTGAACCCTGTGTAATGCCGAACACTAGTGGACACTCAACGTCTATTCCCATAGATTATCTATTTTTTCGTCGATGACAAATTATACAGCCCCAAGAAGAAAATGATAAATTCACTGAAAATTCTCATATTTAACGATATATTAAATTCACATCGTAGATAATCACTTTTGTGTTGAAATAACCGCGTGTTGATTAGTCATGGAACCCTTTCTCGATCCATAATTATCCTCCAGCCGACCATAATCACGACACCTATTCTCAGAATAATTTTCCATTTGAAGAGGAATTAGAACGCGTGAATATCATCGCAAAATCTCATTTGAATATTTTTTGGGCTCGTAAAGAGGTCAGAAGAGAACCGGAAGTGCGTCCACCTGTTACGACCACTGTCCCCCACATCGATCGACAAAAAACACTCGTGACCCTCCATGCACTCCCCGTCCGGCGTTACAAGTCCACCCTTTTCGGAGTGCGTTGTAAAACATCCTTCTGAATTGAGAAAAAAAAACCTTTTACCAAGTATATTTACTAACTACAAGGAAATTTACACGTGTCTTATGCAGATATTTATGTGCATTTACTTGTGGCAAGTAAATATTCTTGGCAAAAGCATTTTTTTTCTCAGCAAAAGCCGCGAAATGGGAACATTGTTTTTCAATCAGTCGAGATTAAGTGCTCCGGAGTCTCTGCATTCTCTTCCTCGCGTCGTTCGGTGCATGTGGATATCCTTGAAGTGTTATCGGAGACATGTGGAAAAGGAGAAATAGGAGAAATAGGGGAATAAAAAATGAATTCTCAAAAGGGACTTTGCTTTCGGAGCCAATTGTATCGATTTACGCTGTGAAATATAATTCCAGTGGAATTTTTACGTTTGAACATTCTTCTGTGGCTCAATTCATAATGTTTACGGTGTCGATCATTCGGAGGTTGAGACAGGTGTGCACCTCCTTTCTGCTTTTGTAATGCACTGCTTGTGAATATGAGGAGTCATCATTTCAAATTACTTTCCTCCGGGCTTTTTTATGTTGGGTTTCTCAACAATACATGAGAGCAATTCCGAGTTTACGTGAAATTCCTTTATTGTTGACTATGAAAATTAGGTGAGAGATGGCAGACACGTGTTTTTTATTTGGATGGATAGTTCAAAATTAATTGTAGGTTTTAAACTAAAAAAAGTGGAGTATTCATCATTCAGTTTTCGAATTTTGTCATTTGATTAAATAAAAATTCTCGTGCAACACGAATTAATCCATTCATTCGTTCCCGCAGAAGTTGATTTAATTTTTTATTTTAAAATTAACGCTTTCTCGTTCCCCAAACCATTAACAATGTCAACTATTGCGAGTTTGCATTTCTGATTTTGTAATGTAAACATGAAGAATAATCCTCTCGAATTACTTTTCTCCAGATTTTCCCCGTAAAATTTCACACGAATGAACGAAGAAATTAAACCATGAACATTTTGATTGAATTTTGAAAATTTTGGGACATTCAAGTGACAACAAGATGTGAATTTTCAAATCGTTCATGAAATATTGACTTCAGGAAGAAATTTATTTTCGCAGTAATTGATGAACTTTCGGATTCAAAGCAGAAATTTCATCAAATATTTGGAATATCAACAAGTGTACCCAATTTTCTTTATTTAATTTCTCACAAATTTTATGGTTTTCCCCCGCAATCTTGAATTTTTAAATTGGTCTATTACTTATTATTAATTTCGAATATTTACGACGTCAATTATTGCCGGTTGCAGCAAGCCCCGTAACCCAAATTTATTCCACAGATACATTGGGTCACTTTTTGACATTCGAATGAAAACAAGATCTCAATTTTCAAATTATTCATGAAATATTCATTTCAGAAAGAAATTAATTTTTAAAATATGCAATAAAAATTCTAATGCGAAATTCCTTCACTCATTCCTCACAAAATTTATTGTTCTTTCTCTCGACCTTCCCGTTTTCACATTCTTCCATCACTCATTATCAATTCAGAATATTTACGATGTCAATTATTGACCGGGATAATTTGACAAGTATAAACCTCCTAACTGCAATTTTGACACCATAAAACTCGGAAATATTCGTAAACAACTTCTCTCCCCTTTTTCTACAAGAACTTCTCAAGTACATCCGAAAACAATTTCCCTATCTCCAATGAGTCCAAAGAAAGGAGATCATAGATTGATTTTTCCGTTAGATACAGAGTGTACACCGCATATCCGGATGCGGCCTAGCATCGCTCTCAATTGCTCGCTCATCAACTCAACCAATTAAGTTTCTCCTCTTCGATTCTGTTCATTGATTTCCGCCTTTTTCACATGCCCGAGTTTTTTTCGCTGGCACCTAAAGCGCTAACACTGTTTTCACATGATTGTACACAAGGTGAGAGGCAAATTAATGCCGGGGAAGGCTTCCAATCGATGGTTAACAGACTCTCTCGGTCAATCTGGTTCAGTACATTTGGTATGATAAAGCGCCAGGGCGTTGGTAAACACGATTTTGTACCCGCGTTCCTCGGGGAAAATGGACACGAGATACTCCCTCGTGTGGGATAGGCGTAACATTTAACGAAATAAAATCTGATGCATTTAGCTGAGATGTTTGCGCTGTTCGCTGATAGGACATGTGCACGATTACGTAGGCGGGGTTCGCGATGAAAATATATCAGTGATTTTTCTTCTTCGGTTTTTACGAAAAAAAGCCAACGGCCAACTCTAGTTGCTCATTCCAATGATGGAATTATTCTTCTGCAAGTGTATTGGTCACAATCTGGCCCGCAGTTCTCACGTTAATTAAGGCTGACACACCTGTATCCACGTTGGACGCAGCTTACATTCATTTATCGTTTTTATTCATCTTTCATTAAGGGGAGACTGCTATTAGTTTCAAAATTGAACCACTGAAGATTGATTATATATAAAAACGAATAATTGGCGACAAAAAATTAATTTTAATTTTTCAATTTTTGAACTACAGAAGATTTTCTTGAAAATTTTTGAAAAAAAGTATACAATTGCAATTACGAGCTATTTTTTTAAATCGACACAGCTAATTTAGTTTTTTAATATAAAAAATTGCATAATTCATGTAAAATAGCCAGAAAAATGTTTCTGAAAGAATCGAGAATATATTTTAAACATTTTGAACATTTTTCTGGATATTTTTCATGACTGGGGCAATTCTTTGAATAACAACAATGAAATTAGTTGTGCAGAATTCGAATTTCAAATTTCCAATTTTCATTTTAAGCGTTTGCGGGGAAAACGAACAATAAACAATTAATTATTTTGCACTAATTATTCGTTATTGGGCATAAATAGTTAATAATTAATAATAAATAATAATAAATAATAATAGTAATAATAAATACTACAATAAATGAATTTTAAAGCTCATATTAGTCTCCTCTTAAGAGATTGAAACTCGCATTCCGGTGCGAATTCAATCCGCAATTGCTCTGATGGTTTTGATGGTTCCTTTCGATTTCCCAAGGGGATTAGGTGCTAGTTATACTGACGAATTATCGCTGTCACGAATCAATTGGCATTCCTCGGTGTACCACCAGTGAAATTGCATTTTGCACGACAATTCTCGTCTTTTTGAATTTTTTTCTGCATGTGTCTTAACTCGGAGACTTTCACTCCGCGATTGTTCGTAGAGTGCAAACAAATTATCGAACCGTTTCTTAATGACTCTATTTCAGTGTTTACTGTGTAGTCAAATATGTGACGAGTAAAGGCTACTGGGAAGCCATTAAAATGGGAAATATTACTTCACACGTAATTTATTCTGTTTTCCATGATTTTATTATTTTTTTTTTGCACATTGTTGGAAAATTATTACTGCAATGTCGAGTAAATTATCTTGAAATTCCCATTGGCAGAATTTAATTTTATGGGGAAAAATCATAAAATTTTCAATTTCACTAAAAATTTAATGAATTCGATATTTTTTAGCAGCAGAAGGACGAGGAAATTCCTCAAATTACGTGAAGTTTTAGTTACTTAAAAAATCAAGGATACATTCACCTCAATTTTTCCCATTTATATAAATTTTTACAGAATAATTCAACTGAAATTTACAGCTCCATTGATTTTTCATCAAATTGGGAATTTTTAATGCTGAAATTCCCTGGAATTTCAACCAAACTGTCATTTGATAAAAATGTTCAACAAATAAGTTCAATATTCACACAAAATCCATTAGAAATTAACAAAATTTCAAACTACTATTTAAATACACGATTAGATAATTTGAAACGAAGAGAAAACTAATTTCTCTTCTCAATTTCCAAGATGAATATTGAATTTCATGTGGGATTTGTTCATGAATAAAATTCAAATTCATAACTTCAGAGACTAAAAAAAAATTCCCACAATGCAGTGATTGCCGTTTTTCCAATTCCTCATTCACAAATTTGTTCGATAATCCAAGTGATTCAACAGCAATTAATTCCGAATACGTTTTCACCATTGTTGTCATGCATAAGGAGATATAAATTTACCGGCAAATTGTTTCTCGTCTTGTTTCGGGGTGTATTCTTTTATAAATGTGCAAATTCCGGTGATTTCATAACAATTTTCTTTCTCTCCGGCGTTAGATAGATACCAAACGGACGTCGTCGATTTCGTAACGGTTTCAGCGATACTTTAGCACTGCTGAGGGTGGTGCACCTTTTACCTTGCCTAGAGAGACAATGGATTGAGAAATCCGATATGGTGTATACCTGTGCGTGATGAACAAGAAAGAGATGAGAAACCTAGTCTCTGTTTCAGTATCTGATACGGCAGAATTCCTTGGTTTTGGAGTTTGAGAATTTTGTTCGTGAAACTGAGATTCTTTTGCCTCCAGAGAATGCATTTTACTTGCTTGCGAGTATGGAAGAGGCGTACGGTATATGATGTTTACGTTGAAATAAAAACTCACTTTCGTGCTCGTGCACCATAATTCCCAGAGTATTCTGACAAAAGTTTATGTTTTATTTATTATTATGTTTGCCTTCATTCTTCCGGCCCCCGAGGACGTCCACACAATGTAAAATCATTTCTCTGTTCGCATGGCTTTCATTGCCATTTACGATAGTTTATTGAATTTTGCGGTAGAATGAGTTGAATAGAGGATTTTTTCATTCGTAACGAACTTTTGAGTGATTTTAATTGACAATTCCGTACAAATGTCATTTCAAAAATTGAAGTTTGAGGGAAATACCAATGGAAAGGGTGAATTTTAGTTCAATATTGAATGAGCGGAATGGGGATTTCTTGGATCAAGTCCATTTTTGTCATAATCTCTCGCTCAATTGGGGGTCGAGGAGGTTTAAGAGATTGAGCGAAATTGAACCACTTAATAATAAATAATCTAGATTAAAAAACATTTTTAAGACATCGCGACGAAATTTAAGAAAATTTTCGCGAATTGGAAAAATTGAACCATTTTTGAGGTAGGAATGAATAATTTTCTGAATATCTTATTCGAATATGTGACAATCAATGATTAAGATTGTTAAAATCTTGTCAACTTATTTGGAAAACTATCCATTCATGTTACCAAAATGGTCCGATCTGCCAACATCTTCAGAAGGTTTGTGACAAGATTTCATGAATGAAAAAAATTCATAGAAAATTCTATTGGATTTCGATTGAACTTCTGTTAGTTTTTATCCGATTCTATTGAAGGATTTCTTTTGTTTGTCGATAGAAATATTCATTTATTTATTTAATTATTTATTTATTTAAGCATTTTAAGCCAATGGGGCTACCGATAGAAATGTTCAATGGAAAATATTCTGCAGAAAAAATCGATAGAATTCAATTGAATTCTGCAAAACTTATTCTGTTGAAACAACTTAGGAATTCCTCGTCGTGAATTTCCTAATTGTTTCTTTAGTTCTTCAGAACTAAAATAGAAAATAACTGATTGATTTTTTCCATAGAATATTTTCTATCGACAAAAATGCGCGGCCGAGCTGTGAAATTTTTCAATAGAACCGCTCAAAAACTAATAGAAAGTACAATAGAATTTTCTAGTGAATTCGCTAAATTTTCTACAAAATTTTTTCTAAATTTTTTTACTCCCAGAAAATCTTCTCTTCTCATAGTATGGAGATTAAAAGAAGTAAAAATTAGAGAAATTCAAGTAGTTATGAAATTTTTCTTCCACTCCCACTTGAAAGTGTTCGACTTCCCCTGAATTTCACCTGAAACTTGGAATTTCATGAGCTTTTCCCGTCCAAATCAAATGAAATGTCACTAACAGTGCAGTCTTCAGACGTAAAAGTTCCTGAACCATAAAAATTCTTGAACGTTCCTCAAAGTTCACGCTTCACACGATGCGTGGAAAGACCGAGCGTGTATTCCAAAGAGACTTTTTATACCGGTATTCAAGAATCGAAGCACATCCAAACTCGCGTCACGGTTTAATACCGTTATTTCGGCACTCCGAGGTTTTGTAACCGAGTGACCCAGACCTCCGTACCAAGAAGTAAGGAGTGGGGCTGGTGTGTCAGAGGCCGTTAATGCCTATACCGGTACACCAAGCGTCTCAAAAATTAATCGTCAACTGAATAAAAGTAGGTTTCAACTCCTATCCACACCGGAAACTCCTTCGTGACTGATTCCCCATTCAATTACCCAGTTGACTATTCATGCTCGTAAATAATCTCCCATTTGTTCCATGTCGATAAAATCAGTTTAATTGTCGCACTCACACGCGATGAGAATTCCAGATTACAGAATTTACCAGTCTGTCACATTAGAGACTGTACACACGGTGAAAGCGGCTGAAAGACCGACGAGACGATTAAGTAAAAGTCACATCGTTACTGCAGCAAAAAAAACATTAAAAATCGAGAGACCGAAGTTCTCTTAGAAAGACACTTATATTTTCTGCAGCGAGCCATTATTTTTCAGTCATTTGAGCATTTGAATGACTATTTGAAATATTTCCGGCTAATTGCTATTTTCAACTGATGAAATACGGCAAAGTGAGTAGTATTGAGAGAGCGAATGCTATCTCATTTTTCATTCCCCTGGAACGAAATGTCAAATATCTATTTTATTCAAGTGTCAAGAAGACAGATAAATGAATAACGAATTGTCAACCTGAAATATCCGGGCGGGAATGAAGTAAAAGTCATACATCCCCGACTGTTTTCGACTGCTACGACTCTGAGTAATTGATCTTACGGATATCCAAGTTTGGCTATTTTTTCTTCAATGAAATGCTTTGAGCCCCATTTGACCCTAAGTTTCCGGACACTTTACAATGATTTTATTATTTGAACTTTGCAGGTCTGAATTTAAATCTCGATATTGAACCGCCAGAAAATATTTTAAAAATCTGAAAAAAATAGAAAACTTACTTTTGGAGAAAGATTGATAAAATAATTGAAAAATTGCCATTTTTTTTAAATTACGAGTATTTTCTGTAACTGATTTATAAACAACCGATTTGTCACCATAAAAATCATTTGTTCCGAATTATAACAAATTTATTCACGTTCAGAATTTTACCCGAAATCGATTTCATGCCGAAAAAAATAAAGATTAAAGAAAAGTTTAAACAATTTCCATTATTTATTTACAAGCAATGAATGTTAAAAAAATAAGAATTCTGTGCAAAATGTAATATTAATGCCACTGAATATTCATGATTTTAAATATATAATCAAGATATTATCTAATTCCATAACAACCTTGGACGAATGATTTCCCGCGAAATGAAGAACTAACTCAATGGATTATCTAGAAACAACGAAAGCAATAAAAGCCTCATCACATTTCGTCTGAATAATTAAATGCACCTGATAGTACACAAATAGAGATAATATTTTAACCCGTAAACTCTCACTTGGAAAACCCTGACGTGCATCTAAAGGAGTGAAGAAGAAACCTGGCGATACATGACCGCATTTTGTATCATAAATAAAGTGGAAGCATCTGCTGATTTCCTGACTTTCCCTCGGATAGAAAAGAATAACATGAATTAAGAGTATTGAATAAATACAAATGATTTGTTGTTCAGCGGCTAAATACGATGATTAATGTTTTCAGGAATTAATTATCATTTGGGGTTATGCAAAGTCTGGTGAAACGTGAGAAACATAAAGACATAACTTGGAGTTAAATATAATTGTGAGAAGACACTAGAAAGGGCCCATATTTAGGAGTACCCGAGAGTATATGGGAGTTTATTATTCTCAAGGATTAATTCATCATCTTCTTGCTGCTTTTTTGACAAGTGTGAATGACCTTAATCCATTGTTCCCCGTGTCAGTCTTCAGGGTGTTGTAAAAAATACAATTAAATTCAGATTGCATATGCGTTAGGAATTGCAATGGGGAAAGGTCTGACATTGCGATGCCCGATGGAATTTCACGTGGGTTGCATCTGTCCACTTCGAATTACAAGTTGTAATATTTTAATATTTAAATGATATTATTATTCAATTAAAAAAAATATATATATGATGAAGATTATAAGTGCGTGGGCGATTTCCCGTCACATGAAATTACGCGCTTTTAATATATAAATATTATTTTCAAGTAAAATATATAATTTTATATTTATACCAATCTTAAACATGATAAAACATAATTCCAATTAAAAATTAATACAATTCAGTAGCGAAGTGGTAAAACGGTTTGAGTCGACTCATATCCCAGTCAAGTTTTTGATGAATATTTCCGAATCTAAGAGAGATAGCGAAATTTTCGTAATTACATTTGTTGTAGCTCTCAATCGGCTTTACAAAAAAGGTTATAACAACAATTTTGCTACCTCCCTTAGATTCCGAGATATTCATTGAAAACTGGCCGATAGTCAAAATTGACTTGTGCCGGTTTACCACTTCGCTATTGAATTACTCAAAACTTCAAATGACGAAATGATAAGAGAAATAATTGACTGACCGGTCATGTCAAAGGTTGAGAAGCAAGAGAGCGAGGTGTTCCGCGTGAGGTGAAAAATAACTCGTCGAATCACAAGCGACACATTTCGTCAATTAACTAAATTATTCCAATATTTTCGCGATTGGCGCGGGATATTCGAATAACTTCAACTCATTACAAAGTCTACTAATGCTTGGTTTATTTCAAATGCCATGGAAGGTTTCTGTTTTCATTTCATGTTTTGACGAAGCATTGTGGTACGAGTCTTTGATAATCGTGTCGCATTTTCCGAGTCGTGTCGTGGACCCGGGGGTCGACGAACGGTAGCTTAAGCGTTGCGCACTGAAAATTATACGGTTGATTTACCTCTCACAAATAACCCATTCGAGATCCGTTTCAATTAACTCTATTCACGTTTTCTTGTTTCCTCCTTTGTTTATTGAATTTCTCGGGGGGCGAGTGATTAATCTAGAGGGGAGGCGATTTTTCTAGATCGGAATAAAATTCTTGAACATGTTCCTTCGAAATACGTTTACATTAGCCGTAACATTTCACGGGAAGTTATTTAAACGTCGCGTGCCGAAAATCCCCATGATTTTAGTGTTGTGTTGGCACCACTGCAGCCCGAAAGAGCAGGGGTAATCCCCGTTAGATCAGGACAGCTGTTCGGCACGAGACGCGAGAGTGCTTGGGTTTCAGGAGAGAATTTCGTGTCGTATCAGCCCATTCTTGAAGTCGGTCGTACGATTGAAAAAAACAAAAGCACTGTGAAGATAGCTGCACGAGGTAGCATAAAAGAAAATAAGAAGAAAGGCCAGCCCACTTCGCTTCGACTCGAGTAACCGGCAATCGCTCATACGATAACCTATCTCCACTTCGTTGTGGTCTTCATTACGAACTGCAAAGGTAAGAATTTGCGGAGAGAAAAAATTGTTTGTCGCTGGGACCGGTAAACCATGAATTCCACACGGTTTTCGGTCCCTAAAATATTGTATATCACAACGATAGTAGTATTTCCGACTCATGAGTCACATTCGTCGGATAATATTTGTATTGACGTTGTGACATTTAGGGAAGAGCGAAGCAAAATGGATTTTTGGTATTTTTTTCAATGTTTATAGCTCATAAACATGTCTCAATTGAATTCAATTTAGTCTAGGCTCATTGCAAAGGGAAAGAATGGCACTTTCCACGAGAAAAAAAATTATCACATTCCAGCAACAATTCAGCACGTCATTGACATTTCAAAAAAAGTTAAAAGTCCATTTTACCCCACTTTCCCCTACTAATTATGGCTCTCCAAGCAATAATACGAAGATTAGATAAAACAATATATTTTTGCCTTCCAGCAAAACTCGACATGGCCACGCCCCAAGCACTTTGTACTTCAGGAGATGAAAAGAACATTGAAATTGAACACTGGTGTTACACACCAATAAATACGACAAAGATTAATTATACTTGGGTAATTGACAATTTTGCTGAAAAGACAGCAGAGATGGTATCACCCAATTTCTCAACAGGAGTAAATGGATGCGACTTCAACTTATATTTGAGAATGTATGACATCAACACTGAAAATGGCAATGGTTACTACACGCTGTTCTCTTCTGTTGAATATGCGACCAAATATCCGATAGTGATGAACAACACATTTTCGATTATCGACAGCAACGGTGAAAAAGTTAGAAGTATTCGTCGTAATTTTAAACTAACGGGACCTGATTCCACCAACAATTCCGTAACGTTCATCATGAGAAACGACTTGATAGGCAATAAAGATGAACTACTTCCAGATGATCGACTCACATTACTTTGTGAAATGACTATAATTGAGGAAGGTCAACAGATATCAGGAAAAAGAAGCGGTAAGAATATTCGCATCCCTGAGAGTAATCTGCCTGGTCTTCTGGAGAATCTATTCGTCAATAAAGTGCACTGTGATGTGGAGTTTGTTGTCGGTCCAAATAGTGACAAGATTCGAGCCCACAAAGCCATTCTGACAGTTAGAAGTTCAGTTTTTCGAGCGACATTTGAGAATGAATCAAAAGAGAGCAAAGATAATCAAGTTGTGGTTAATGATTTTGCACCAGAAATTTTCACTGAGATGTTGAGATTCATTTACACGGATAAAGTGGAGAATTTGAACGATATCGCATCAGATTTGTTGATCGTTGCTAATTACTATGATTTGAACCGATTGAAAATGATGTGTGAAGAGTCTCTTTATCGAAATCTCACTATTGAAAATGCTGCTGAGACTCTCCATCATGCTGATCTCCACAATGCAAACACCTTGAAGCATCGTACCCAGGATTTTATTAAAAAATATGCTAAAGCATTCATAAAAACAGCAGGATTCCAGACGATGGAGGGGGAAAATCCACAGATGACAAGCGAGACCCTAAAAATGCTGACGAATAATCCAATGATATATCCAGTACTATCTGAAATTGACAATTTTCTTCTGAACGCTGAATTGAGCGATCTTACTCTCGTTGTTGAAGGAGAAGAATTACATGCTCATAAAGTAATTCTAGCTACACAGAGCCCAGTATTCGCAGAGACCTTCAGAGCCTCTTCAACTACACCCAATCGATTGGTTATTAATGACATTCAAAGTGTTATCATGAAGGAAGTTCTAACCTATTGCTACACAGGAGAGCTGAGAGAAGTGTATGACGTTGAGATCTTGCTGAAAGTACTGGCCGTGGCTGAGACTTATCAGATAAAAAAACTGAAGGACATGTGTGCTAGTATCCTGGGGAAGAAACTGACGATTGACACAGCCGTGTCCATTCTGATTGAAGCAGATGACTACGATGTGCCAAAGTTATCGAAGAAAACCTTCGATTTTATACAGACGAATAAAGCAAAAATTCTATCTCTAGATAACTTCAAACTACTCTGCACTAAAAAACCAGAGTTATTGTTCAAAGTATTGGCTCTGAATGTCGAGAAATAATTTTCATGTGTGTGGACTCTGTTATCCAAATAATATACTCTATTATCTACAGACGGAAGAGCGAGTTATCTTTTTTACATTTTCTCAGAATAGATTTTCTGAAATTGATAATCATAATGTTTTTTAATACTGAAAATTTATGTATTCCAGTTGTACGTCACTAGAGATCAAATAAAATATGGTCTATTAAAATTTCTTGAATCATGCGAGTAAGTGAAGTATTCATTTTTTCTCATTTTGTATTTCGGCCTTCGGCGAGCCTCGTCTCTGATTTACCGACGCCTCGTCCTTATGATACAATATACTATTTCTGTAGTGCGAATTAAGGGCTGCAAAAAAGGTGATGGCAAAAATTTTGCTATCGCCCTTAGATTTCGAGATATTCATTGAAAATTGGCCAGTAGTCAAAATTGACTTGAACCGTTTTACCGTTTCGCTAATGAATTTCTCGGGAAATGATTGATAATTTTCAGGAACAGAAGACGTCTTTAGATTCAAAGAGAATTCCATCATAAACTCGTCGAAATCTCTACCCATCGATAAAATGACCCATACAACATCATTCGTTTTTTTTCGTGCGTACATTTCGTGGAATGTCATATCCAGTCCTTTTTATCGGCGACTGAAATTAGATGCTCCATCCGCGAGGTTTGATTCATAGGGGGGGTTGTAGGGATGTAGGGATTGAGATATGATGGGGGGTGCGTTTCGGAATCAACTACCGTAGCTGCAGTAAAGCGAAATTAGATAGGGTTACAGTACTGCTACTGCTACTAAGTCGATTGCGAAACGCGCCCTGAAAAGGCTTGAATCAATCCTCTACTAACAATTAATGTAAAATTGTTGTTTATTACTAAACGCGTCTTAGAGATATTTACAAGTGATGGGAGAAAATGGTGACTCCCGAGTATTCGGCGGTCAGTGCCGGACTGAATATAATATTCGCAAAAGGCGGGAATTCGGATGCGCGTTCCAATAGGTGCGAGTGAGAAGTATACATTTTATTAACGCGTGACAGAGAGCGATGGTATCACTGATGTCCAAACATCTCAACTACGCACGTGTCGTGTCCGTGTACTAATGCGTAAATGTGGGTGTAGCGCGGTGATAAGGGGGGTCGCAAAAGTGAGGGCATGCTCTGAAGTTTGCGTGGACAAGTCAATCACGTCAACCTTGCATGGAGAAGAGGCCCGCATATTCCGTCTCGGCGTGAGTTTTTGGTAATTTGGTTAAAGTTTAGTACCAGTCCATTCTGCTTCATCTAACTCCTTGCCCCGTTCTCTAATGTCGTGACTCTTCAGACATCTTTATTCACAAAGAAGGTAAGCATGATAAAAAATTGAGATCTATTGTCTGAAAACGATTCTATGTCATTTTTTTTACTCACAGCAACCTCGCGATGGCCATGCAACCAAACGATATTAAAATCAAACACTGGTGCTTCAGGCCCATAGAAACAACCCAGATCGATTACACCTGGATAATCGATAATTTTAGTGGCGAGTTATCACCTATATCATCGCCTGATTTTTCAAGTCGGACCCAGAATACGCACTTCAAATTAAGATTGCAAATGAATGAAATCAACAGTTCGAATCACAATGGTTTTTATTCCATTCTCATAATCTTTCTTTCCACTGTGAAACGACCACTGACAATAAAGTTTATTTTTTCAATCGTCGATAACAACGGTAAAAAAGCAAGAAGCATCTGTGATGAAGTTACATATGACGGTAGAGAGCCCTCTCCAATAACTTTCATAACGAAACGAGATTTGATTGCTAATAAAGACAAATTACTTCCGAATGATCGACTCACATTGCTTTGTGGAATGAGTGTGATTGAAAAGGGTGAAGAGATCTCGGGACAAACTCGTAATGCCAATCTGAGGATTCCTGAGAGTGACCTCCCCGATAATTTGGAATATATATTCGTCAATAAAATTCAGTGCGATGTGGAATTAATTGTCGGTCCTGATGATAAGAAGATTCAGGCCCACAAAGCCATTTTAGTCGCTCGGAGTTCACATTTCCGGGGAATGTTTGAGAATGATACAGAAGAAAGTAAAAACAATCAAGTTACTATCATGAATTTCTCACCCGACATGATCAATGAAATGTTGAAATTCATGTACACCGATCGAGTTGACAATTTGGATGACACGGCAAAAGATTTATTTATCATCGCTAACTATTATGATTTAGAAAGATTGAACATAATGTGTCAAGAATCTCTGACTAGAAACCTCACAATTGAAAATTGTGCTGAAACTCTTCTCCTTGCTGATCTTCACAATGCTGATGCCTTGAGGCGTCGTACCCTGGATTTCATCAACAGACATGCGAAAGAAGTTGTTCAAACAGCTGGATTTCAGGCGATCGATGAGAACCATCCGAGACTTGCAATCGAGATTTCAACAATTTCGAGGAATAATCCAATGATATGTCCAGTATTATCTGCAATAGATCATCTTTTTTTGAATTCTAAATTGAGTGACGTTACTCTTGTCATCGGTGAGGAACAATTATTTGCGCACAAAGTCGTCTTAGCTGCACAGAGCCCAACTTTTGCAGGGTATTTCGAAACTTCAAAAACACTGAATCGATTGGAGATTCTAAACATTGAGAGTGTGATCATGAAGGAAGTACTGGCATTTTTCTATACTGGAGTGCTTAGAGAAGAGGATGACATCATCATTGTGCTGAAAGTATTGGCTGTTGCTGAGATCTATAAGATTAGGAAGTTAAAGGAACTGTGTGTCAGTAATCTATTGAAGAAGATATCGATCGATACAGTTGTGCCTATCTTGATCGAAGCAGGTGACTACAGTGTACCAGAGCTGTCAAAGAAAGCCTTGGACTTCATTCAGACGAATAAAGCAAAAATCCTGTCTTTGGATAACTTTAAGCTACTCTGCAGCAAGAAACCAGAGCTGTTGTTCAAAATATTGGCTCTGGATATCCAGAAATAATTTTTCAAACCTATGAACTGTTACTAAAATATGTTTAAACGTTATCTTTCATACCTTCTGTCCATTTACAAACAAACGAGTGAGTTATATTTTTCCTGAATTATGAAATGATTAGTCTTCAAAATGTTTTATGAGAAATACGATGGATTCACCCAAACTATGTATTCAATATCATTCCACATGAATAAACGATGATTTTCCAAGAGTCTTCATTTTTTTAAGTTCTTCAATCCCTCCCAGAACAACTGTAATCACAATTGCTAAAATATTCATCCATCCCCGATCACTTAAATTCCAGCAACAAAATGCGGCCATCCAGCGGTGCCAATGAACTCTAAAGTATCACTGTCAGACGATTCTCTGTCATCCGGCACAATAGCGACTTACACCTGTGATGCTGGTTACGAGCTCTTTGGGTAAGTTCCAAGATCACCGGGCAATTACCAAGACAATTAACCAAGGCAATGTTTAACGGTGTTCTTCCCCCACTCACCAACAGTTCGATACACTGCGATAACCACCGGGTGTCGGGATATCACTTAAATTCCCTTGTCTCTTTTGTTCCAAGTTGAATGTTATCTTTCATGTCATTTTCCATCTCCTTTTCTTACAACCGGAAAATCATAACATTTTACTCGGCGGCGAAGGCCTTGCGCGCTTGAAATAGATTCCACGTAATTACCAGAATTCACTCGAGCATGAAATCGCCAATGGCGAAGAATATCTCTACATTCGAAATGAATTCAATCCGACTCATAAGAATTTCATGCATTCAACTGTAATCACGATCTTCAGCACTGACCGCAGGCCTTTCCTTCCATCTTTACACATCGCTGTTAGAGAAAAATTGAAATGTCATGGACAGTCGGAAGACTTCAGGCCAGCCGCATAGAATTAAACTTAGGGAGGAAAAATAAATAAATTTCATATTATTATGAAACTTCGATGGAATTTCAAAATTTACAAAGATAATTCATCGAATAAATGAACTGAAATTGACAGTTTTTGAAGATTTTTTCATGTATTCAACTGTAATCATGATCTTCAGCACTAATCACGAACCTTTCCTTTCATTTTCACACATCACTATTAGAAAAAAATTAAAATTTCGAATTTTTTCTACAAATTCAAGAGGGAATTCAAAGGAAAAAAATTAAATTTCAGAGACAATCTAGTAGTAATTTCCAGAAGAGCGACATTGAATTACGTCTTAGGGAGAAACTCATGAAATTTCAAATATCCCCGAAAATTCAGGAGAATATCCAAATTGTTAATATCGGTTTTCAATTATTCATGGAGTAATTGAAGTAAAATTGTGAGTTTTTAAGAATTTTTTCATGCATTCAACTGTAATCACGATTTACAGCGCTGATCACTATTACAAAAAAAATTATAATATCAAATTCATCTAAAAATTCAAGAGAATGACAGAAAAAAAAGAAATTTAATGAACAGTTTAGTAGTCATTTTCAGGAGAGCGATATTAAATTACATGGGGGGGGGGGGGAATTATGAAATTTCAAATTACCCTGAAAATTCAAGGGAATGTTAAGATTTTTAACTGCAGTTTTCATCAATTAAAGAATCATGGAATAATTGAACTAAAGTGTTCAGTTTCCACTGATTAATTCACGAAACTGTGAATTTCCAATGACGAAATTACTCGAAATTCCCGTAGATCTGAACACTGATAAAAATTTCCCAGAAGTGTACCAGAAATTTCAGTCCAAAGTTTCTAAAACTGATCAATATAAATGCTCCCAACATTGAAACGAACCACTTCCCGCCGAAAAAATGAATCAAACCGACTTAACATGATTCTGCCCACGAGATTAATGCAACTATCGCGCCCCAACACGTGACCATCTACACTCAAGTTTCCTAGTTACGTCCACGCATGCCTCCTTACGTTGTCCGACCGACCGAGACCCAGGCGATTTCATCCATTGATAATCGTCATCGTTGAAATGCCAACTTTCACCGGAATCGGACTGCCCATATTCTTTGTCATCGAGCCCCGAAATTTTATTACATCACTTCCTTCACAATTGACTTGTCCATATCATTTCCAAGTCAACAGGTTGTAATGCTTCATTTTTCCCCAGGCAATCCACCTTGACATGCAGTAACCAAGGGAAATGGCAGGGGGAATTACCGTTCTGCGGTGAGCTGATTGAATTATTGATATGACTAATGCTCTCATTGAACCGTTGCAATTAGCATAAGAAAATCGTAATAATGAAATGATACATTCAGGGACGAATGTTGGCTATCGCAAGCCAGCGAATCAATCAACAACCGTTAGAGGTGGTGATGCTGGTCATGGTAATGACGGAGATGTTGGGACTGAGCACGACGGCAAGAGGTGCACCGAGACACAGAGGGAGCCCAGTCCCTGGTGGAGGGTCGATTTGCTCAAGCCTTACGCGGTGAAAGTCGTCCGGGTGACGACCAGAGGCTGCTGTGGTCATCAACCACTTCAGGACATTGAAATTAGAGTTGGTAATAGCAGTGCGGAATTACAGAGGAATCCACTTTGCGCATGGTTTCCTGGAACAATTGGTGAGCGAAGAAATCGAGTTGTTCTTCCGCTAGGAATCTCAACATTTCCTGATGAACGATTTTTTTTTCTCGCAGAGGAAGGGATCACCAAGACTTTCGCCTGTGCCAGAGCCCTTGTGGGCCAGTACGTTTTCCTTCAACTTGTCGGGGTTGAGGGGAGCTTGAGCCTCTGCGAAGTTGAAGTATTCGCTACAGACGGTAAATATCGTCTGTTAAAGTAGCTTTACCCTCGACGATGTGCTCTACAGATTTGTCAATCCTCAGTTATTTAATTTTTTTAATTCTTAATTTAATTTAAAAATATTTCCAATCATTTATCAATTTTTTTCAGATCTAATGAAAACAAATAAGATTTTAATCTTTAATCATAATGAAAATGTTGATGTTAACATAAAATTCTGAAACAGTTATTAAATTGAGGAAAAAATTACGATGAAGTTTTCAGGAATTTTTTTGCAGTTTTTAATGATCGTTGAATTAATCGTAAGGGTAGAGGTACTTTAAATGGAATAAAGTCACGTTGTGGCCTAGATTTCACAACGATCACCGCATGCTCCCTTTCAGAATTCTCGATAGACAGATGTGCACACGCAGGAACACCAGCGGAGGCTGATCTCGCTGCGTTCAACTCCACTTGTTATGAATTTGTTGTTACTAAAGGGGGATCCTTCCAGGATGCCAGGAATTATTGCAAGTCCAGGAGTGGCGATCTTGTTCATGGTTTCAAGGTGTGTCATCGGAATAAAAATTAACCCGGAGAGAAAGGATTTTGGATTTTCAGGAACATCATGCACGAAAAAAATTAACAGAAAATATTCTGTGGAAAAACGCAACGGCATTCGATTTTTCTGTACAACTTATTCTATTGAGATATTTTCTATAGAATTTTCTATAGAAGTTTTTTTCATTCCAGTTTTTCTTTTCTTTTCATCAAGAAAATTATACAAAATAACTTAAACGATTTCAGCCGCGGAAATTCTATGGAAAATATTTTAATACAATAAGTTGTAAAGAAAAATAGAATTTTATTGACTTTTTCTAGAATATTTTCTACTGAACATTTCAATAGAATCGGCCAAAAATTAATAGAAAGTTCAATAAAAATCCAATAGAATTGTCTAGCGAATTCGCTTTCTTAGAACTTAATGACGATATCACTGAAAATGAGCGATAATGTCACTAAAAATAGATTACAAAATCACTGACTTTGAGAATTTTGTACGCGCTAAATTTCAAAATCGCGAATCCCAAAAATTGGGGATGGATCCGCAAAAATGAAAACCTTGTTTTGCTCTGTAAAACTTGAAATATGAACCTCTCGAAGAAATCCTTGCATTCGCTTCATTCAATTACAGGGAATAGCTTCAACATTCATCCTGAACAACCTGGAGCGACGAAAGGACAAATTAAAAACCCAATTAGTCTGGATCGGAGCGCAGAAGGAAGCCTCGATAACAGCAAGAACTTGGCGATGGGTCGATGGTTAGTTGAGGTCTCATTCACGCGCAAAAATATTCAATTTCCGGTAATTAAGTATCCAGCGTAACGTAAGTCTCTCCCACGATCGATTCAAGCCAGTTTGATAATGATGATTCGAACGAGGCGATTGTGAGAATTGGGTCGACAATATGGGTGTTAGGTAATACGTAAAAAAATATATCTGAGATGGGGTACATTGAACTCGTAACACGTGTGTGTGTACAGTGACTGGATCGGCTACACGCTAGAGTCATACTAAGTGATCATAATTGAAGGGTTTCTGTGAAAATTCTAGCTGGCGGTAATCACGATTATGCAATCACTTTGCTAACGTGTGTTTAGACTATTTATTAGATAATTGTAGGCACGTCAAGATCGAGAAAAAAAGCTGCAATACAACTATTAAAAAATGATAATTTTTCGAAAAATAGCTTTGAGAGTTTGAATAACGACTGTTCACCCGGAGAAACCGTCACGTTTGAAATTTATGCCTCAATGATCGGTATAAATATCAGGGCAAAATGAGTCGTGAAAGTAAATGCTCATTGTGATTCACAGGAAGTTGCACCTTTCGTGCTCAAGTGTCCATATAAAATAATAGAATGGGCCTGTACTTTGAAATACCTCAGCGACAAGTGTCGACTGCAAGCGATGGACAAGTTGATGATAAAACAAAACAAATTTCACAATTTCTTACTTTACCATTGGGGTTTTGTAATTTAGGAGAGACTGTGCATAAACCGTCATGGGGAAAGGATCAGCCGAATAATTACAATGGTGAGCAGAATTGCGTGGTGCTTGATGGAGGGAGAAGCTGGCTTTGGAACGATGTTGGATGTAATTTGGACTATCTGCACTGGATTTGTCAGAGTAGTGAGTGAAGAATTCTCTAGTTCCTGTCTGATCTTTACTGTTTTAACTACTTCACAGGTTTAACGTCAGTTCAACTGGAGATATTTCATCCTAATAGCTATGTCAATGTCATTTATTGTCAATTTCTGACAAAAAAATGAATAGAAGCTAGATATAATAGGAACGCGATATCATAGGGATTTTTTATTTCAATTGAATAAAAATTGAATTGAAAGTTTTCACTTTTTGAAAATTTCTATGACATTTTAGTTCCACTGAGATTTCAAGGAATTTCATCATTGTAAATTTCAGAACAGTGACACTGAATGCGATTTAGGGGAAAAAATCATGAAGTTTCAGATTTCACTGAAAATTCAATATAATTTGGCACTGAACATTTACATTAGATTGGAAATTCAAATAAATTAAGGAATTATCGTCCTTATACTACTTAAAATTCTGGAATTATATTTTCCCTCTTAAATCGCATTCAGTGTCACTCTCCTAAACATTACTAGTCGACTATCCCTGAAATTTCAATTTTTTCCAACAGTGTTCATAATATTCCATGTGACGTCTCAAGTAGCTTTAAATTCACCAAAACCAAAGGAAGAGGATGAAGTGTCCGATGTCGAATTGTCGTTAGTAGAACTGTCTTTTCAACCCTTCGCAATTAATAACTGTTACATCACCTCTTTTAGAACCCTCTGTCTGCGGAAGCCCCGAAAAACTCGAGAACACAACGATTTTGGGGACGAAACGTTCAATAGGGTCTACCATCGATTACACCTGTCCAGATGGTTACATGCTAGTCGGTTCTAAATCGAGAACATGTGAACCGAACGGCTTCTGGAGTGGGGAGCCCCCCTCCTGCAAGTTCGTGGACTGTGGGTCACTTCCAGACTTCGAAAATGGACAAATAACCCTTACAAATAAACGAACGACCCACGGGGCCTTCGCTGATTACGTCTGCAAGAAGAATTACACTCTTGTTGGTGACGCTAGGAGGAGATGTGGGGATGGGGGAATCTGGAGTGGACATCAACCGCAATGTCTCTGTGAGTCACTCTTCCAAACTCTCGTAATCTAATCGTTACATCGTGGGTCTGATATTTTATTGTTTGTTCCCCGCAGTCGATTGGTGTCCCGATCCCCCGGATGTCACAGGTGGTGTAGTGACAACGACCGGTAAACGTGCCGGCTCGATAGCTACTTACACTTGCCAGAGTGGCTTCATTCTTTTCGGTGACAACGTAAGTGCCTCCAGCAGGAGAATAAAATAATAATCGCATGCCTCATCATTACGCAAACAGCGTCCTTGAGACGTGCGTCAATTAACGTCCAGTATTATTACTATGTTTTTTTCAGACGATATTTAGAACACTGGAACGCTGAATTGCAAATGTGCCAAGAGCGTTGGTTTTAATGTCTATATGAGATTAAAGAACCGTTCTGTAGTCTGAGAATCTTGAAATGTCTTTACTTGGAGAGGATTAACTGTTCATTCTAAAAAGAACAATTCGTGGGTTCTTCCTTTCGAATGGAAGATTTGTAAGCGGTCAAATTCAAGTTTAGGATTTTCTGTGGTTTATTCACTCAATGGTTTTTAATGCAGACTTCCTTTAATTGTTCGCTAATGGGATTTGATTCGTGTGTTAATTTTTCGAATTTTTTAAGTTTCTCAACCGTCGGTTATCCGACGATAACTATAACGAGAATGTTATGTGTCCGACTTGAGCGAGTTTAAAGACGAAGGCGATAGGAATATTCGTTGGTTTCATTTACAGCATAATTTTCGAAAAATACGGATTTTCTGCAAGAGGAGAGGGTTGCAAAATCTATTCTAGCCACCCTCGTCCCTCCGCATGCATGCGTTGTGTAAATAAAAAATAAAATTGTTGAGTGAAGAATTTTTTTTCGAAAATTGAGACTTCACCAGCGGGTGGAGGGGAGACGCATGGCTGCAGAGGTATGATTCGTGAAGAGAGAAGAATTGGCACTTGCCTCTACAAGAGTGAGAGGATAAAGCCATTAGGAATAGAAGAAGAATGATTCGTGTAAATTCCGTCTCACTCGTATCGAAATATACTATTTCTTCAGCCAGTCACGAACATTATTCTTCGTCATGAAAAAAATAACACGAGGAATTAAAGAGGAAACATAATTCAATTGAATAATATTTTAAAACACCGTACTATGAGGAGATGAATTGCAAAATGTCCATTCGGAGGTGTATTGCTTCTTTATTATCAAGAATAGCTGTACTATAATAAAGACAAAAGCAATTACCGACTCGTTTTGCATGAAATTAAACAACGGTTTCGTATTCTGCGAATCTTGGAATGTCCTTCGTCTGGGAGGATTAACTGTTCATTAAAAAACAACGATTCATGGCATGTTTTTTTGAATTCACAGATACTGACGTGTGAAATTGGAGGCGGTTGGTCGGGCAAGGCGCCCCAGTGTCGCTTCGTCGACTGCGGAGCCCCGGCACAAGTTGAATTTGGAACTGTGGAATTGGTTAATGGAAGCACAACTGTTGGAAGTTCAGCGGTATACACGTGCCAGCAGGATTATTGGCTAGTGGGTGAACGGAGGCACGAGTGCACCAGGGAGGGCAAATGGAGCGATGAGACACCATCTTGCGAGTGTAAGCCCATTATTATGACAGAGAGACCCACGAAATTGCGATTCGCTCGATGAAACTCGAAAAAGTTTAAATTGAAAAATGGATTTGTGGTTTCAGTAATCACGTGTGAAGAACCGGAAATACCACCGGGGAGTTACGTCGTGGGGTATGACTTGAATGTACACAGCTCGATTCTTTATCATTGCGAGTCTGGATATTTGATGCACGGAGAGGCGAGACACACGTGTGAGAAGACTGGCGAATGGTCTGGACAGGTTCCAACTTGCGAATGTTAGTGAACTTCTGCTTTTTGCATTTTCATTTTCACAATAATAATTGGACCTGACAAGTTCTGCTTAGGTCTTTCCGTTCAGAACTGGATAGGACTTGGGAAGCCTCCTCCCAAGTGCTTCCGAGACCTTTCTACCTCTGGTTATGTCCTATTTCAGCACTCGTTAGGTGTAAGCAGGACTTGTATTCAGACTTTCCAAATCCTTGCCGATCCACGTAATTCTATGGGCCTATATTAAATCCGGGTTCATATCCCCGTTTACGCATGCGCTATTGAAATAAAAATTGTACTTATTGTTTTTTTTTTAATCTTCAAAATCGACATTTCACGAGAGGGCGGAGGGGAGACGCATGCATACGGAGGCTTGATATTTTTACTCAACAAGGGGAGAAGGTTGGAGAATCTATTCTAGCCACCCTTGTCCCTCCGCTTGCATGCGTTGTCTAAATAAAAAATTAAATTGTTAACAAATCTGACCCTTGTTCCGAGTGAAAATGAAAATGTTTTATTTCGACATTTTTGGCGCCTCCGAGGGTGTCATTGGCATTAGAGCAGTCAATAAATATGGAATCACCATTCACTTGGCGAAAAAATTCGATTTTGCCAAAAATCGACTTTCCCCCGGGAAAAATTCAAGAACTGACACTTTGGCACCGGGTGAAAAAAAAAATTTATTTTGACATTTCTAGCGCCTCCGAGGGTTTCATTGGCATTAGAGGGGCTAATAAATACAGAATCAACCTTCACTTGGCGAAAAAATTCGATTTTGGCGAAAGTCGACTTTCCCCCTGGAAAAACGGAAAATCTGACCCTTTGAAAATCTGAAAAAAAAAACTTTTTCAGTTTTCACTTTTTCCACATACTTTTGAGAGTTCTGAATAGCCCGTCGCTTAAATAGTTGGAATCAACGTTCACCCGGCTAAAAAATTCGATTTTGGCGAAAGTCGACTTTCCCCCTGGAAACCGAAAATCTGATCCGTTGACTCCGGGTGAAAAAAAAAATTTTATTTCGACATTTGTTCAACAGAAATCCAATGAAATTTTCTAGCGAATTACCTCGATTTTTTATCAAACTCTCGCGTATGCGCAATGCATTGATCGTTTTAATCGTTAAAAAATTCTAGACATCGATTGTGGAAAAGTTCTGCCGGTTCCAAACGGAGCTGTCGATTATGTCAACAGCACAACACATTTAGGAAGTGAAATCACATACAGTTGTACCCGAAACTATCGATTGAATGGCGTAACTAGGAGATACTGTCTTGATAATGGGCAGTGGAGTGACGCAACACCGAAATGTGAAGGTAAACCTATTGCCCACGAAAGTGATTAATGACTAATTCAGTAGATTAATATAGCGTCACGGTCATTTCGGTACAGAGATCCGGTGTCCTGAGCCAGTCCTTGCGGAACACGGAATTCTGTCAGTGACTGGGAACGATCGAATGTACGGCAGGACATTGATCAGAACAGGCACTGCTGAGAATTCAAATACTGGTGCGACCTCGTACAAAATTGGTGCACTCGCTAAGTACAGATGTGAGAGGGGGTACAAGGTCATTGGTGAACCACTGTCAACGTGCGAGGATAATGGAAAGTGGAGTGGGGACGTGCCACAGTGCATTTGTAAGTCAAATTCTTACTTTTTAGGAAGAACAATGGAATTTTTTGTTGTTTTATGGAATTTTGAATTTAAGATTTATATGAAATGTTTCTTATGGAATAGAGTCATGAAATTTAGAAGCAGAATAGATGATATTGTGTTTTATTTCCTTCATTCTGAGAGAAAATGGAAGAAACGGGAATGAAAAAAATTGCAGAAAATTGTGAAATTCTTGACGAATTTGCTAATTTTGTTCTATGAAACAATTCTATTTAAGCAAACAAACAACATGAAATGAAGAAGAGGATAAACTGTTGATGATTTTTGAGTAACATTTTCGGTATATTTCTTGGAAATCTGTATCACATTGTGGTTCCATTGAAATTTCAAGGAATTTCGTTATTAAATTCTCCTTTTTTTGAAGAACAATAAAATTCGTTGTTACTTTATGAAATTCCGAATTTCAGATGTGCATAAAATGTTGTTTATCTAACATAAATCATGAAACTTGAAAATAAGATAGATGATATTAGATTTAATTCCCTTAATTTTGATTAAAATTAAAATTATAGACAATTATGAAACTTTCGATGAATTTTCCAATTCGATTCTTCTATGAAACCTATCACATGCAAACTCATGGAATAAAGAACAGGATAGACTGTTAAACATTTTTGCTTCCACTTTGTAGTTCCACTGAAATCAGTGGGAACTATAAATTTCAGTTCAATTATAAAAGAAAAATTGATGGGAATCGGGAAAATGCATCAAATTTTATAATCCCTCGGCCCCTAAATCAAATTCAATATCACTCCCTTGAAAATCACCAATCAATAGTCCATGAAACTTCAATTCTTTTCTAACAGCGTAGGTAAATGCCTGAATATTTCTGTTTTACATTCATTACCTCATTTACGCCAAAGACCGAATCCCGTGCAAAACCCAAATTGCTACATAATCCTCTCATGTTTATTAATTCTTTGGAAAAATCAGTCGTGGACTGTGGAAAACCCGAAAATACCCAGCACGGTCACTACACCCTGACATCAAACGCGACATACTACGGGGCAGCTGCTATCTACGAGTGCGATGGTAATTACGAACTCGATGGATTCGCCAGACGTCTCTGCCTCGAGAACGGCACTTGGAGCAGTGAGATGCCAATTTGCCGGGAAATAAGGTGCAAAGATCCGGAAAAAGTAGCGCCACTCGAAACACAAGTGTCAACACACAGTGTGGGCGGTGTTGCACATTACAGTTGTCCACGTGGGTATTACATGGAAGGAAATGGCACACGTATCTGTCTGCAGAACGGATCTTGGAGTGGATCTATGCCGGCGTGTTTCGGTAATTTTTCCTGATTTATCAGCTGGATATTTTTCGCAAGGTGCATTGGGAAAGACTGATTCTTTATGACTTATGACTTTTTCAGCGTTCGACTGCAAGCATCCGGGCCCGATAGACAATGGACGAGTTATCGTGGTGAATGGATCGACTCTTTTCAGTGGAGCTGCTGAGTATCATTGTTTACCGCAGTACGAGAGGATCGGACCGTTTTTGAGGAAATGCTTGGAGACGGGCGTGTGGAGTGGCGAAGAACCGAAATGCGAGAGTGAGTGGGAAATTATTACAAAATTATTGTCTTCATTTTGATGAGCAGTAATTCAGTAGCGAAGCGATGAAACGATAAGGGGATTTTTGTTATAACCTTTTTTGGAGAGCGAGTTGAGGGCTGTGAAAAAGGTTTTGGCAAATATTTTGTTGTCTCCCTTAAATTTCGAGATATTCATTGAAAACTGTCCTATGAATTGTTTTAAGCTATGAATTCCTTTGAAAGTCATGGGATATTCAAGAAATCATCATGAAAATGATGGAAATTTCAAGGATTAATTTATTTTGAACAAGAATCTGCGTGAGAAAAAAATTCAGGCAGAAACCTAGCGAATTCACTAGGAAATTCTATTGTATTTCTATTGCACTTTTTCTTGGTTGTATTCGGATTTTATTGAAGGATTCTGCATCGCATCTGCGCATTTTTAAATTAAAATAGTCTATAGAAATATTCTATAGAAAAGATCAATAGAATTTGATTTTTCAAGACAACTTTCAATTTTCTTTCAAATTCAGATCAACAGAATTTGATTTTTCTAGACAATTTTCAACTAGACAATTTTCCATCAAATTCACTAAGATTTCTCATGAAATTTTTTCGTGCGTGTCAACCCCCATTTAATGTACTTTTCTCTTTTTAGAGGAGAAATAAGAAAGAGTAAAATAAAAAATACAAAAATTTGATTTCTCCCTATCGGTCTTTCTGCATTTCCATTACAGTGATTTCGAACGAAGTCGCGGAGCAACAGGGAGTCGGCACAAGCGTAGGAATTGGGGCTGGTGTTATCATAATTATCCTCATAATACTGGGCCTCGTTTATCTACGACTGCGAAAAGCAACTCCCGTTAAAAATACCGAGAATGTCCAGGCGGCGGAGAGAAAAGAGGATCAGAATGCGGCGGTAATGTCGTACGCGAGTTTGAACGATGGAACGCCAAACAGAATGTACGAAAATGTCCCTGAAGATGGACTCTACGATAATCCATACAGCGTTAGTGGGAGTGCATACGGGTGAGCATGAAACTTCTCTTAGAAATTTTCAGAATTACACGCGGAGAATAAAGTTGGAGAAAATTACAGAACAAATCAAGTAATTGGGAAGCAAAAGCGAGATGAATAGTGAATTCCTCTCCACTGGCTCCAGAAAATTTTCTCAACTTGAAGATAATTTGTTCTGAGAGTGTAAATTTATCCGGAATTTCATTTAAAAAAGACTGCAGTGAAGGATTTTTTTTCCAAAAGTGCAAGTAAAGTAAAATTTCACGTTGTTGTGCCCCAGATCTGGTCAATTGTGTCATTGTTGAATATGCAGTGGACAATGCACAACGTATTTTTTATTAAATAAGATTTCACTCCACGATTAGGGGAGGGTGGACTCAAATGAACACTTTTTACTTTTTTAAAAATATTTATAACTCATTAACAGATTTATCAATTGAGCCCAGTCTAGGCTCATTACAAAGGGGACGAATCGTTCTTTCCATGAAAAAAAAAATTATTCCATTTCATCAACAATTCAACGCGTTATTAACATTTAAGAAAAAGTCGAAAAGGTCTGTTTTACCCTACTCTCCCCTACCCCGAATTAATTGGGATGTACCCCCTAATTTTTTGAGATTTTCTAGATAATTCCCCTCCAACTTTTCACTCAGTGCGAATAATTACAGATACGCCAATGGGAGGAGAATATACAACAGATCGGGGCACTACGAGGCCGAGCCGGGGCCGAGAAATGGCATCACCATAAATGGCGTGTCTGTTCGATAAGTTTTCTATTCAAAACCACAAAAAAACAATTGTTATGGTTAAGAATTAGCAATGCCTCATTATTTATAATCGATTGTAAATACAATTCGAATGACGATATGGAAAATTGTAGCAACGGAAGGAAAAGAAGAATAAAATTCTTCTGTTCTCAACTATTTTGGTCTTGTGGGAGGTTCGAAGACCACGACTGTAAGATTTGTGTATATATCATACCCTCCGATGGGTCTATTTTTCATAGTTTTATGTATTTTATTATTATTTCTGTAGACTTAAGGTGAATAAAAATGATATTGTTAAGTTTGAGGAGTGATATTTCACCCAGCCCACGATTGAGAAATATAAAATCCTACTGTATTAGAAAAATGGTATTGAAATTCCAAGTGGAAATTCTTGAAATTTTCGATAACGACTAATTCACATGAACTCAAATCAATTAATTTCTTGAATATTCAATAAAATTTTAATTTTAACTTCCAGACGACAATGACAATTGTGAAAATTCAGTAAATGTATTGAATATTCAATTGAATGTAGAGTTCAATCTTCATAATTATACTTTTAACATTTTTCTCCTAAAATTTTCGGTACACTTTTCGGTAATTTTTATTATATTTTAGTTCCACCGAAATTGCAAGGAATTTCGTCGTTGAAAATTCACCATTTCATGAAAAATTCGATGGGAACTCTAGATTTCAGTTCAATTATTGCAGAAAAATTCATTGAAATCAGGACATCAGGTAAATATCTTCTTGAATTCTCAATTAATTGAAAAATCAGCATAATTTCGTAGTGAGTATTCATGTTTTCAATGAAATCCTTATGTTTCATTCAAGTCAATTGGGGAATTCTCATCTCTCTGTTGTTCAAAAATTTGGAATTTCATTGAGTTTTCAATTAAATGTAAACTTCAATGATTTTTTCTGAAATTTCAATTTTTTTCCAACACTGCAGTTGAAAAATTGACGCAAATATCGAAATTTCCCTCAACATGAAACCTTAATTCCCTCGAATTCCCGAGATGAATGCGGAATTCCACCAACTTCATCTCGAATTGCATTCAAATTCCAAAAATTGCAGAAATAATTGGAGATATTTTCTGCGCCCGCCATCATGCATATCCAGATTAATGTGATTATATTTTTACCTGCACTTGACCTCGTCTTGTTGCAAAATCACGACCGCAATAGTTTGGTATTCTCATGTCCATAAAAGGAGATGAATCATACGATGGCTTTGATTCTCCAAATACGGAAATTGGAACGCGAAGAAAGGACAGAGTCTCTCATTTTTACTATCAATTCAGACCGCAATAAATTCCTCCCAAAGCTCCAGTAAAGGAACACTGGAAAGAATGAGTGCAGCGTCTCGTAAAAATCGAATTTTTCGGGGAAGAGATAAAGCTGGCAATGAAACCCGTGAAACCCCCGCGGAAAAGGGTCTGCGTCCTGGCGACTCGTTGTTACTTCTCACAGTTCACACTTCCGTCCCCAGATGTCACCAGAATTCACGCGAGCGGGTGTGGTGAATGGTTCACTCGTCGATCAGTGACGCGAGTGTTATTCTCTGTTTCGTACGCACGTATCAGACCCGATCTCTCGTCCCGATCATCTTTGGAGCATTTTGACTCGTAAGTGATTCACAAAACTTCACTCTAACCACAATTTATCGCTCCGAAATCATGCAGATACGCGCACAATAGTGGAATACAGATAGGAATGAGAGGGATTTAGGGAGCAAAGACAGGCCCAGTGGTAACGCCGCCATTGTGTGTACAGTCATCTCGGATGTAAAATAACGAGTGAAATACATTCCAACTGTTTGAGTCATCCTCAAATATTTATCCTCTGTCGAAAGAGTAATTCATCATTATTTTACTCCAAAATTTTTGTTTGTATTGGTGAATTTTTGTGGGGAGTAGGTGAAAATGGGGTTAAGGTTGGGGTTTCCAGTTTTGTTCAATCTGAATTACTTGGCTTTGTGTCATACTATGTATGGAAGTGGATGATCGTGGGGGGTGTCTCATTAAATTTTCTGCAATTAGTTCTCTTTACTAATCAAATGAAATTGCACAGTTATTAACAATCAGAGTTTTGGAATGGATTTGTGGGTGTAAAATAACGAATGAAATACATTCCAACCGTTTGAGTCATCGTCAAATATTTATCCTCTGTCGAAAGAATAATTCATCATTATTTTACTCCAAAAATTTTGTTTGTAGCTGTGGTTTTCAGTTTTGTTCACTCCAAATTACTTGTCTGTGTGACATTCTATGTAAGAAAAAATGTAGGAAAGTGGGAGATAATGAAGGAATTATCTCCCATTAAATTCTCTGCAATTATGTGTTTTCATTAACAATGAAATTTCATGGTTATTAATAACCAGAACGTTGAAACAAATGTTGTTTTTTAAAATAATGATTAAAAAATGTAAAAACAGATCAACTTGAATTAAATTAACAATCACATTAAATGCATCCCAGTTCGTGAATCTTCTTTAAATATTTATCCTGCATTAAACAAGACATATTTCATCATATTCCTCCCAAAGTTTACGTTTTATTCACTCCAAATTACTGTGGAAAACAATCAATAAATTATTACTCATTGCATTCTCTGAAATGAGATCTTTCAATAATTGCATAAACTTTCCGAACAAATGTACGTCAATTTGTTGCTTCTCCTATCAAACGAGAATATTTTATTTCTTCATTGCGAAGAATACACCTCAGACTATGCCCGTAAACCGGTGGAGTTTAACGACCCCTTTTCCCCTGTCAGAAGCCAGAAAGAATTATTTATATCCCAATCTCAGTTTCACTGAGTGAAAAGTTCTCTGTTGACGCTGGGAAACTTTAGAGGGCTTTGAATCCTAAACTCGAACCGTTTGTTTTGGTTCAAGAGTGAACGAATCGAGCCATGTCAGCAAGAAAGACAGCTGGTCGTCGTGGCACGACAAAAAAGAGGGCACAGCGTGCAACGTCCAATGTATTCGCTATGTTCGATCAGGCACAGATTGCCGAGTTCAAGGAGGCTTTCAATATGATCGATCATAATCACGATGGATTCATCGATAAGGAGGACCTCCACGACATGCTCGCATCTCTAGGTACCATCTCATTCCTCTGGAAGAGACAATTGTCGAGAGGAATTTATGTTTCAATATCGTGATGAATTTCAGGCAAAAATCCCACTGATGAGTATCTCGAGGGCATGATGAATGAGGCCCCAGGTCCAATCAACTTCACTATGTTCTTGACTCTCTTTGGTGAACGTTTGCAGGGCACTGACCCTGAAGATGTCATCAAGAATGCATTCGGGTGTTTTGATGAAGAAAATAATGGGCATATCAATGAGGAGCGGTTGAGGGAACTGCTCACTACGATGGGAGATAGGTAATCACTTCTTATTCATTTGATTGGGTTAATTGATCGTAATAATTGGGGGTTTACAGAATTTTTTTTCGGAGTTTTAAATAAAAATGAAATGATTGAAGAATATTGAACTGGTGTTCTGAAAAAAAATTACGAATAAAAAAAATTAGAGGGACTGAAAACAATTTTGGATTTTTAATTATTTTCGGAATGAAAAATACATATTTAACATTTCTAATTTTATTTGAGTAGTTCATGAGTTGTTTTGATGAACTAATTTAGTGTGAAACGTCAATAAAAATGGATATTCTTCACATGAAATTACCAAATTAATAATTAAATTGCAAAATTTCTTTGAATATAGGGCGATTTAAAAATGTGAGGTAGATATTCTTTTTAAGTTAATGAATAACGACTTCAAAACTTTTGAAAAACCTATGTATTGAGACTTCCTACTGCAGATTTCCCCAATTCTTCATCTCCAATCATTTCCAGAATGAAAAAACTACGAATTTAATATTCTTAGTTCTATTTAAATAGTTTACACCTTGTTTTGATGAAATGATTTTGTGCAAAGCCCCAATAAAAATCAATCAAAAAACCTCTAGACATGAAACTACCGAATTACCAATTAAACATTGAATGTTTTTTTCATCAGATTCACGGATGACGACGTCGACGAGATGTACCGTGAGGCCCCCATAAAAGGCTCAATGTTCGATTATCTGGAGTTCACCAGAATCCTGAAGCACGGAGCCAAGGACAAGGATGAACAGTGAAACAAACCCAGCATTTAATCCTCCCAATGCTTTCACTTTTCCTTGTAGTTCTCGAAGGCATTGGGGAGCCTCCAGGTCGTTATCTGCATCGAGGAAATCACTCGCTAAATTAAGGGATCTGGCATTTACATTCGTACGTATACACGCGATATCGGGACTCATAAATTCAATTCGTTCTCTGCGTTACTTAATCCTCGATGTCAGTATTGCATTTCTCTCGAATATCTGATTTTTTCCGGGCATTTTTTTCGTTCGAAATTGTCGAGTAAACAGTGTTCAGAGTAAATTTACACGAAAAAATTCGTCATGGGGAATTGAGTAAGCGTATGGACACTTGTAAAATATATTATATATGTTGATTATCTGTCGTAGAATCGGCATTTGTATTTTAATATAATGCATACTAAAAATTAGAAATCAGAATTGTTTTCTTATCCCTCAGTAATGTCCCTAAAGTGACAGTTCAACGACTGTTTTATCTGGTTACACGCCAGTTCATCTGGCATTTTATCCTAATAACAATGTCTCCATTTGTAAACAAAGATATTGGTAATCAGAGAAGATCACAAAATATTCCACTTTGCCCCGTCATTCCCTGCATTCTCCTTAATTCAATTTAATACCTCAAGGCCCATGTGTATCAACCAACTATCGAACGTGAGCTTGATAGTTTTTTTTTCATCATCATAATCTAAAATACTCTCCAATTTCCATTTAATTTTACATAGCGGTGAACTCTCCAAAAATTACAATTGTCTGATAAAAAAGAGGTGAAAAAAATTGAACCTTCTCGAAGCAAACCCAATAGAGGAAATTGGGAATTAGTAATTTACTGTATCTAATGACTAATAGATCGTCAGTTGCCATGATGAATTATCCATTTAAAATTTCTTCTCTATCGAGATTGTTCTCTCATCTCCATTAAAAACGCTCTTCGAAAAATCTTGAGTTTTTTTTCTATTTTTTTACTGTGCAATGATAATTTCTAGGGGTGGAAAAATCAAGTGATATGTATATTATAAAGTATTAACTATTGTGCTATACATATTGGAGAATACGAGTTGGTTTAATAATAAATAAATGTTTGTTAAAGAAATTGGGGCGAACAGAATAATAAATAAAAGGTACAGAAGAAGTAGCACGTCCGTGGACTAAAAGCAAGGATAAAAGAATAACTTAGAAAGAGACGATCGTACATAACAACCGTTGAGAGGGAAGAATACAACAAATACGCAACAAATCAGTAACAAAGCGGTAAAACGGTTCGAGTCAACTTACCTGAGTTTTCAAGGAATATCTCCGAATCTAATGGAGATAACGAAATTTTCGTAATGACCTTTTTTGTAGAGCGATTTGAGCCCCACAAAAAAGGTCATAACAAAAATGTTGCTATCTCCCTTACATTCCGAGATATTTACTGAAAACTCGTCAACAGTTAAAATCGACTTGAACCGTTTTACCGCTTCGCTACTGACATGTTTATTGTTAAGACCTGAGATTTACATGCCGAAAGGTTCGGAATATAAAGATTATCTTATCTATCTTATCTACCATAATCTTCAAGGACTCCTGCGTGATGTAAAATCAAATGGAAATTATGAGCTATTTAAGATCATGAAGATAAAACGAAATAATCGAGATAACATGAGGAAGATAATGCATGCGGGCCTCCATAAAACAGAAATTAAGTAATGCTATCTTGTGAGCATTCCTTGAAATTCTATCTGGTGTCTCAGAGAGTTTTAAATTCAGTAAAATCGATCTGTGAAACTGCTCTCAAACCAAAACCCTCGACGAAGAGCAAGAGAACGAAGTCTCCTATGACGAATTGTCGTGTAACCGTTTTACCTATTCAACCATTTCTGCTCGCAAAAAAGATATTCACCGAGGTGCCGACAGAGATGTTATGGCTCACAGGCTTCAGTGACACACTTTTTCCCCCCAACGATTCACCGTGACAAATGAGGATACCAGTTTTTTCATTCCAAAACCAAAGATCCAATCCTCCAAGTCCTTTTCATTCTTTTTGTCTGGACGGAGCCACGTCTTTCACTCTGGACCATTCTCCCTTGTATTGCAGCAAGTAACTCGAGCATGTGATTAATAAATAAATGAAAGGAAACAGAACAAGGGAATTGAATGAAAACATTTACGGTTATTACTCTATCTTTATTAGAAATTTCATGGTGAAGCAATTTCAAACGAAACAGTGGGCTTGTGATTGAGTTTTATCAGCTCCCATTGCCATTGGTAATTATGAACGAGATAATACACGCAAATGTACGACGCAGTTACCCAATTATATACCGAAGGCTTGAATCTACCGAAAAGTTAGTGAGTCATTCTTCATTGACAGATAGTTATTCCATCGTTATACTAAATTCGTGGTGGCCTCTATTTATAAATCATCCCTCAAGTCCAGCCCCTTGCCATTAGTTAAGGTATATCCCTGGAAAGCGGGTTTTTCTTACGATTGTCCCCACGTTTTTTATAGATAATGTTTATAATTGAGTAATTAAACGTTGTCGAGCTGCACGGAGAGAAATATTCAGTAAAAATTACGTATCTTTTCCGTAATTGTGGAGCGAAATGTGGTTGCAGGAAATTTTGCGGAAATGTCACGTAATTTTCAACTAACATCACGGAATTTTCCCAGGGCGTTCCGTAATTTTTACCTGCAGCTCTTGTTAAAAATTACGATAGCGTCACTTAATTTTTACTGAACATTTCTCTCTGTGTATGAATTTCATCTCCTGAACTCTCAGTGCTAAAAGTTCGCTGACATCTGAGGAATTACGAACGACCGCAAAGCCGAATAAAAAAATCGTTTAATGTTTATAATATTCTCCAGCAACTGAAAAAATTCTAACTAGCTGTACTACACAGCTTATGAGATTGAAATTAAGAATTGAAATTGTTAAAACTTTCGGAAACCTTATTTTTTCAGGCAAGAATCGGTTTCTGGTTTAATTCCGACTGTGAATAATTTTTTTACGATTGCGAACTGATGATTTTTACGGTGGAAAGTTGATTATTTATAAATGATTCAAGGAAAATGCACATAATTGGCAAAAATGGCAATTGTTTAATTATTTCATCGATCTTCCTCCAAAATTAAACTTTTAATATCCACATTCAAATTCGACCCGCAAAGTTTAAATAATAAAATCGTTGTCAACTGTCCGGAAACTGAGAGTCAACATTCGTTATTTATAAATAAATCATTGAAGTTGTTTAAACTTTCGGAAACCTTATTTTTTCAGGAATGGAATCGATTTCTGGTAAAATTCTGAATACGAATAAATTTGTTATAATTCCCAACAAGTGATTTTTCAGGTGCAAAATTCATTGTTTATAAACGATTTACATAAAATGCTCGCAATGTTAAAAAATCGCAAATTTTCAATCATTCCATTAATCTTCCTCCAAAATAAACTTTCCATGTTTTCAGATTTCTAAAATATTTTCTCACGGTTCAACACCGACATTCAAATTCAGACTTGCACACTTGAAATAATAAAATCATTGTCAAATGCGCGGAAACTCGGGGTCGAATCGGGCTCAAATGAGAGCTCCAATGTTCGCCTACAAAATAACAAAGGCCTCAACCGCTAATTACTCCATCATTATCCAAAATTCATGGTGTCCTCTACTTATAAATAATCCCCACCTCCCCGCTCGCCGTCATTTAATTCCCAAATCAAAAATAGAAACGTCAATGAAGTCTATTCGATCCGCCGGAGACAGTCGCACGTGTTCCGAGATAAACATTTCAATTTAATCGTCGAATGGCATCGAAAACCCCGCAGCTTTCTTCATCGAACCCTCCTTTTGAATCAAAAAGAAAAATGAATCTTCCGCACACACAGAAAACTACAACTTGAAAAAGTCGTGTTTTGACGCGAGTGGGGGAGTTAAACAGCGTCAGTGTTGTCCAGCGTCTGCGCACGGCGCTACGGTATAACCAATAGAGTCCGCAGTACTGCTTTCACGTTCCGACTGTGCGGTGTCTGTTCTGTTCCGTTCCGTCACTCCTTCGAACATCTCTCACCTCCACTCGCACGTCGAGAATTTGTAAATAAATAAGGGGTCAATCGGTGGTGGCGAAGGAGTACAGTATTTTGAATTGCCGGCGAACAGTGGCTCGGGTGAGTGCAACGGGAGTTCCCGGACGCCGGACCCACCTATACTAGGACCTCGACCTATCAACACAATTCTTTTTTTTTATTCCCTCCCTCTGCGGGAATTTTTGTGCCTTTTGTTCCTGGAGAATTCGCGTGGAGGGAAGGATTTGAGGAGGAAAAATGGTGGGGAGACGGCCTGTGCGGAGCCTCGCAAGGGGATGTGCGAAGGAATATCCGGGTTTTTAATCGATCACCGGGAAAAATAGGGACGAATCAATAGCCCAGTGCCAACGACCTCCGATCATTGAGATTTAAACAAATGTGGTGACGAGGGGTTTTTTAACTGTGATTTATCGGTGGGGGATCCATCGGGGAATACTGTGATCAGCTGTTTCCAATCGTTCTTTACATCGGGCCCATCCAGGTGAGTTCTCCGAACAAACATGAACATTATTTATTTCAATGCATCATTCATTGTTTTTTTCCCGAGGAGATTTAATTCGTTGGCATTTTCGGCATAACAATGGCCCGCCACTTCGGGAAGTTGTAAGCTCAAATATTTATTTCTCCTTTTTTTTTGTGGAGTGACAGCCTTGGGGTAAATGAAGTATTGATGTCCGTGTTGACGGAGCGATAAGACAAAAAGCACGTGACTGAGAATGCAAATAGAAACTTGGTGGGGCAGGCTCGAGGACTCGATTCCCTCCAATTAGGACAATCAGTTTCGTTTTTTTTTTTCCGCCTCATCTCGGCTTTTCTTATTAAACGGTGCATTCGCTCCTGGCAGTGTTCATTACCTATCGACACGATCTATCTTGAATGCAGTAAATCAGCGGCCAAGGCCAATACATACTTTGCAGCCATACTTTTATTATCCAATATTTATAGCTTCGCAGGGCATAAAGAGACCTGCGTAAAGAAGCCGACGGTTTTTACCTCGATTTTGTTTTCTATTTTTCCTTTGTTTATTTTTAGATCTTTTTTTTATTCTCTCGCTGGAGGGAAAATCACACTCCCTCGTCTCCACTGATACGTCATTTTGATAAACACCGATTCTTTTGGGGGACTCGCTTTTTGGAGCGGTCTCGTGACCTCAGTATCTGGGGCAATGTGTCCTCTATCAATTCCCCCAGGACACTCGGCACCCTGATAACGTAATCGTATGGTTTTCAAGTGGAAAATATCACTTCACTCGTGCATTCTAGTACGTGTTAAACTCGTAGTAATGAGACACCTCGAATCCTCGCTGTTGCGTAAGATGATTTTATCCGCGAGACAGATGAAAAATCCGATGAAAAAGATGGAAACTAATATCGTCACTTGAGTTAGGGGATTAGTTTTTCTTTTTCGTTCGACCAGTTTTGGTTTCTCTATTTTCCTGTGCGCGTGGGGAAAAATTGCCGAGAGGTATTGGTTTCTCACCACTTCCGGTTGACTCTTCTTGCGACCCATTTTAATGGCCCGTGGGCATTATATTACAGTCAATCACTGCCACTTTAGTTTCACTACCAACATAATGTAGACCGCACCGAATAGGTCAAACCCAATGAGTGTTCTATACACATGATTATTCTCATGGGTTGAGAACAAGTATCAGAATGAATTAAAAGGAATCAATGGCGGTGGTTTATGGCCCCAGAATTGCGATCGTAAAAGTAAGTGATGTAGTTAAATATTATTTGAAATTGGAGGGAAATCAAATCGAGTCGATGTGTCGGGGGAATTAGGTGTGGGGGGATAATTTAATTTGAATGGAAAGAATTCCGGGGTTTGTGCGGGCGAGGACGGGGAGTAATCTAAATTCTAGGCCAATTAGGTCGGGCAGCTTCGGGCCTAATTCCTCTGCGAGGTGTTTTTTTTTCATTCTTCGGGGTTTTTCTAACCCCCGGTGACTGTAGATCCTTTAACTCGCTTATATCACGGTATATCGTCATTCCTCGGTGTTGTTTGAATGAATTCCTTCGTTGTACTCATCGTATTGTCGTGCTGGTAATTACGAGAAACGTGGATGCATGCGAAGTGTATTCGTGTCACTGGGGTAGTGGAGATTTTCTTTGATTTTATTTTTATGGAAATGAGATTTATATCATTTTTCCGGGGGATTTTCAATTTTTTTGCGCTTTTTTCGGTGACATTCGTTTCGACATCTACAGGTGAATATCAAAACTTGCGGTAGAGTCACGTGTGATAGATTATTAAACATTTTACTATTATTGTAGTCTTTAAATTTTGGAAATCTAATTAAGTTTCCGATATTTTTTTTCGAAATGTCAAATAAATTTTTAATCGTCCTTCGTCTCTTCTACCTTGAATAATTAATTTCAGGGATTCAATTAAGTAAAATTAAGTTAATGTCCGTGAAAATATTCAAATTTTTATTCGTGTCAATGTTCCAGTGGAGATTTTTTTTAACTTAATCTTTATGAAAATGTGATGTTTTCTTTGCCCTTTTTTTCGTTGAAATAATTCTCAACAGTTATAGTTCAACATCAAAAGTTCCATTTAAGCTCCAGTTGATCCCAGATTACTAAACATTTTACGGTTATTTTGTTATTTAAACTTCGAATATGTAAATTAAATTGATTGAATTTTTATTTTTTAGATGTTTTCAAATAAATTCTCAATCGTAATAAAGAGACTTCATAGCCTCGTCTACTTTTTAATAATTCATTTTATGGGTTTAAGTAAGCAAAGACGAAAATATTCTAAAACTCCAGGCAAGCTGATTCGCGTCGTTGTGCAGGTGAAAATTTTATTCGTTTCACTCTATGAAAATGTCATCTATATGAGGAATTTGTTTTGAGAATATCCAAAATTTCTTCGGTCCTTATTTTCGTTGAAATTATCTTCAGTATTTGTAGTTAAACATCACAGCATCCGTTTCACTCCCATTTCACCCGAGATTATCACCCATTTTCCAAGTATTTTATTATTGAACCTTTGAAAATCCAATTAAATTCCCAACTCTTGAATCGATATTCTCGAAGCCTCTTCTACTTTCAATAAGTAATTTCATAGATTCAATTAAGCACAGCACGAAAATATTCTGAACCTCTATTCAAGCACCTTAATATCACTCAAAATATTCTATTCTTGTTTAATCCCCGTCAATACTTTAATTTATTCCTGTTCATTATAATATTTATTACTCACGCGAGTGATTCATCCAGGCACGCAAAGGTTATTAGGGGAACATTGTGGCGAATTTATTAGCGGGGGTGAGGACACGTCTGAGCACTCGCCATATGCACCCATTGTTACCACTGTTTTCCCTTTCTTCGCTCTACGCGAACGAATTTATTAGGGTGCGTTCGCTATCGCATCTGCCACTGCAATCGCCCTCGTGGATTTTCTGGGACTGCTTTCGTGCATCTAGATATGTTTCGTCAATTAGCTAGAGGAAAATGTTGAGAAGGAATTCTAATCTCTCCGCCTAATGCTCTCGTTCGCGGAGTATTTCTCCTTCATTTGTCCCCTCACCCTCGATAAAACTGAATTTTTGCGGATTCCCGGGAATTTATATTGAGCATAAAAGTTGAATGGTTTCCATGAAGAATTTTCAGACGGTAGAATTACACATCTGTTGGAAAGAAAGCACTGAAATACTTCAGAAATCGATTCCCATGTGACGTGGCGTCCAATTCTCTCCAATTCGTTGAGATTCCCGGTCCATTCTCCCCTCTGGGGCTGAGCTTTTCGGCAGGATAAGTCTCACCCTCGTCCAGTGACTAGTGACTGCTGACGCTCGCACCAACTTGGGTAGCCCCTGTCGGCTCCATCAAACGTCGTACTTCGGCACTCTGGCATAAATAATTTTCCCCGCCTCAACTTAATAATTAGCTCTCTGATGCCCCTGAAAATCATTATTTTCCGCTTGGAATTCCCTCGAGGAATTGTTTGGGAAAGTGTAATGAATTCGTTAGCCACTCGGTGAGAGAGTGGAAATTGATTGTGACTCTTGCGAGCATCGAACGCTTCCCAAGCCTCTTGCTCTCTGCCTCTCGCTTTGCCTCAACCTCCTCGAGACTAAATAACTCGACCTCGGTGTGCCATCGGGCGACATGGAAACTCGGCTTTCCCACCCACTACTCCGGCAATTTCACCTCTCCAAAGTGCACGAAAAATTGAATTAACGAAATATGTAGTACATTGACCTTTGGGGAGGCAGAATTGAGACTGACATTTGGGGATGAAAAATGTAGATGCAGTCACCTTTTCTCGATGTCTAGCAACAGAAACTCATGTTTCATTCATTTCAATTTTCGCAGAAAGACAAGCTATTTTCAATGTTCATATTACATCATATTGTCCCTCCAGAGAAATAAAAAAAATAAGACACGAAACGAAAATGAAAAATTCATGTTTGGGGGAATCGTGCGGTTTTCGCTTCTTTCCCTTCGAAAATCAAAAGTAGAGAAGTCGTTTTATGATTTATAAAAGTCATGCGAGTGATATACAACACAGGAAAGAGGGCACGGGAGCAAAAAATAGTGGAATCGCCTCGTTCGCAGAAGGCACTAAACTACCACGGCGGATAGTTTGGTCCAAAAGTAGAAAAATTGAATTAACGACATGCGCAGTCCATTGCCCTGTTGTAGAGGCAACGGAGATTGACATTTGGGTGTGCAAATTCAAGCCGCAGTTGAAATATTCAGAAACGGAAATAAAAAATTCATGTGAATGTTGAGAAGCCACTTTGAGATTTATAAAAGTCATCCTGCTGATGTACACCCGAAGAAAGAGGTCATGCAAGCAAAAAATAGTGGAATCGCCTCGTTCATAAAAGGCACCAAACCACCACAGCGGATAGTTTGGCGCAGAGGTAAAAAATTGAATTAATGAAATATGCAGTACATTGACCTTTTATAAATACAGAATTGATATTGATATTTAGATATGAAAAATAGAATGCAGTCATCTTTTGTTGATCCCTAGCAACAGATTCTACTTGTGTTTCATTAATTCCAATTTCCACCTAAAAATAAGTCCCTATTCTTAATGTTTTTATTACGTAAGACTATCCCTTCAGAAAAATAAAAGAAGAACAAATCAAGAACCGGAAATAATTTAATAGAAATAGGAAATAGTTTATCCCTAATATTTAAAAATTAAATCCGCGAAATATGCAGTACATTGATCTTTTATAAATACAGAACTGAGAATGACATTTGGGTCTCAAAAATCAAGATGCCGTCATCCTTTGTCGATACCTAGCAACAGATTCTACTTGTGTTTCATTAATTCCAATTTCCACCTAAAAATAAGTCCCTATTCTTAATGTTTTTATTACGTAAGACTATCCCTTCAGAAAAATAAAAGAAGAACAAATCAAGAACCGGAAATAATTTAATAGAAAAAGGAAATAGTTTATCCCTAATATTTAAAAATTAAATCCGCGAAATATGCAGTACATTGATCTTTTATAAATACAGAACTGAGAATGACATTTGGGTCTCAAAAATCAAGATGCCGTCATCCTTTGTCGATACCTAGCAACAGATTCTACTTGTGTTTCATTAATTCCAATTTCCACCTAAAAATAAGTCCCTATTCTTAATGTTTTTATTACGTAAGACTATCCCTTCAGAAAAATAAAAGAAGAACAAATCAAGAACCGGAAATAATTTAATAGAAAAAGGAAATAGTTTATCCCTAATATTTAAAAATTAAATCCGCGAAATATGCAGTACATTGATCTTTTATAAATACAGAACTGAGAATGACATTTGGGTCTCAAAAATCAAGATGCCGTCATCCTTTGTCGATACCTAGCAACAGATTCTACTTGTGTTTCATTAATTCCAATTTCCACCTAAAAATAAGTCCCTATTCTTAATGTTTTTATTACGTAAGACTATCCCTTCAGAAAAATAAAAGAAGAACAAATCAAGAACCGGAAATAATTTAATAGAAAAAGGAAATAGTTTATCCCTAATATTTAAAAATTAAATCCGCGAAATATGCAGTACATTGATCTTTCATAAATACAGAACTGAGACTGACATTTGGGTGGACCCAAAAAATTCCTATATAGGAATTCGTGCGACTTTCGGTTTTTCCCTTTCAAAAATCAGAAGTTGAGAAGCCACTTTATGATTTGTAAACGTCATGCTACTTCTGCACACCCAAAGAAAGAGGGCATGGGAGCAAAAAATAGTGGAATCGCCTCGACCATAAAAGGCACAAAACTACCACAGCAGATAGTTTTGGCCCGGAGGTAGAGCCAGCAATAACGTCGTGTGTGAAGGCAATTCACGATATCCACATGGACGTGAAGGCAATTCACGATATCCACATGGACGCAAACACCAAGGGGATGTGCATGAATTCGTCTTCGGTAACTGCGCACGCGTCCCATCGATTTCCAGCGGCAGACCCATGAGCCTACATCGCTCGTACATCTGCACAGACATGCCCCCTCTCCGGCTACATTTTTCCGCCCCAACTAATTTTTTTTCCCCATAATTATCGCTATCACAAGTGTTTCCATTCATATTCATTCATCTGAGGACTGAGAGAGCTCGGAAATAAATTGTAATTGAGCGATAACGCGAGTCATGTCGGGTCTCCGATGATCTGTCAATATAAAAAAAAGTGAAAGCGTCTTCTCATTTCCCTTTGAAAAATCTCAATTTAATTTCACCCGATTTCAAGCTCTTCCCCTTGTGGTGTGGTTTCCAAATGATTATTATTCCCCATCTGCAGCGCCTTTGTCTCGTGTCCCAGACCCATGGGGAACGTCACTGAAGGGGGACGAGAGTTTCCGAGGCGGTTACCGAGATAACGAGACATCGGAACCTTATTCAACAGCGAAATTCATCTCGTCGTACTTTCCGTTGAAAATAACAGTCTCACGCAATCAGCGGATTTCTAATTCAGGCAACTGACCTAACCCACTGGCGCTAATGCGAGTGGAGGAAATATGTGGGCGATGAGAAATATTTTCATGCTCGTGAGAATCATCTCCGAAGAATCATCAGCAGATAATTCCCGCAAATTAATTCTCAATTGGCGAACAATTCGCGAAGATTTACCCTTTGGCTTGGCTGTTTGCGCTCGTATTCCGCCGTAAATATGCTATTTTTGTTCGGTATAATTGAATTCTTCCGAAGGTGAAAAGGAGGATAAAATAGTTAATCGAATTAACGTGATGATACGGTTGCATTTAACCCCATCTAATTCCGTCAATTGACTTTAAACCCGCCTACGGGATTTTAAACGCTTTTGATGTGTGCGTTTTGCACATGTGTTTATATTAGCAGTTAATTCCGCATTCCAAGTGGTCGAGTCAGGCTTCCTGGGATGTGGGGGGGCTTTATTGCACGACCAAATTCTGAGGTTTTCCCGAATTTGCTGGAGACTGTTGCAGGTTTGGCTGGAACTTTTGGGAGTCATTGGGGGTATTTTTAATGAATGTCATTTTCATTGGAAATTCAGGAAATAGCGACATTAGGAAATGACGATTTGATGAGAAAATTTGTGGAAATTGTAGATTTTAGTTTAATTATTTAGTGAAAATTTGTAGAAAACGTTAAAACAATTATGTAAATGTATTCTTAAATTTGAAACAAAACGAAAAATTAATATTCAGCGCAATTTAATACAGAATACTGTAAATTGAAATTTAATGGGCAGGTGATTAGTCATTTTCAGGGGATTGACATTCAATTCGATTTTGCTGGGAATTTTTAGTAGTTATCGGGGATATTTTTAATGAATGACAGTTCCACTAGAAATTCAGAATATCTCGACATTGAGAAATGACGATTTGATGAGAAAATTTGTGGAAATTGTAAATTTTAGTTGAATTATTCAGTGAAAATTTGTAAAAATCATAACAAAATTCACGTAAATGCATTTTTAAATTTGAAACAAAAATAAAAATTAGCATTCAGCGCAATTTAATACAGAATATTGAAAATTGAAATTTAATGGGCTGGTTAATAGTAATTTTCATGTGACTGGCATTGAATTTGACGTAGGGGAAAATAAATCATGAAATTTCAGTGAAGTTCTAAATTTTAGAGCAGCAGGAAGACAACCTAACTTGAAATGTCAGTGAAGACATGCATTTTAAGTACAATAATTCTAAAATTCTAGAATACATTTTCATGAATTGACTCAATTTTCATTAATTTTCAAAAAATAATTGAACTGGAATTTACAGTTTCCATGGAGTTTTCAATAAAATTTGTAGTTTGGAAGTTCAAAAAACAGTGTGAGAACACAAATCGCTTGCTAAATATCTGCTTGACACTCCAAATTGTCTGGAAATTTTATTCCCCTAAATCACATTAAATGTCACTCCAGACAGTCCATGAAATTCCAATTTTCCAAACCCCGTATGTACCGCGGTGATTGCGTGCCCGGTTGTTTACTTTTCTCTTTTCCCTTTTCATCATATTACGGAGTTTTTATTTTTCCCGGTGTATGCACTTTGCGTGACGCCCTTCTCCGTTTCCATTCGTTTAACCGGGGGATAATCGGGACACGCGTATCATACTTCCGGAAGAATTACTCCTCCAAAGGTGAGGGGAGGAGTTAAAAAAAATGAGATTTCTATCTTAATTCGTTATTAATTCGCCGGTTAAATATCTTCACGCTTTGACTAGTTTTTCGACGAAGGAGTTTAATCGTCAGCCGGCAGTTGTGTCTCTCCGACCCTCTGTCTTCCGGGTGATAATGCAATGGGACAGAGAGGGGTTGATGTATCGCATCACTGCAGACACTCTCTTCCTCTCTCGTTTTGTTTGGCAGACTACCAGTTGCCACTCTTCAGTGCCAGAATCCCTACAGGTTCATTTTGCAAGCGCGTCTGGTATTATAATCCCATATGTATATATATTAGTCGAACCTTTATACTCATTCTCTCTTTATTCACCTTGTCCGGGCACTGCAAAAGTGCGCTACTACTCTTTTCATGTTTTTCCCTCGTGGAAGAACCCTTCTCCCTTCACATTTCAGATTGAAAAGAGGGGAGTGTATAAAGAAAAAAATATTTGAATGAAGGCACTTCATGATAATTATCAATTATCTGGATAATGGAACAATGGAGATCAGGGAAATGAAGTTCAAAAAGCAATACAACTCTCTAATTCGTGAAAAATTAGTGACTGCAGCTATGTCACTCATTTTTAGTTCTCTTAGTTGAATTAAATTAACTTTATTTGCGTTATTGTTTACGTCAAATGAGAGTTTCTTCTTCATTCAAATAAATATTTCCGTATGGAAATGAAACCTTTAGCTGTTCGAAATGAAATCATTGTTCAGACAGCGAAGAGAATGAATTCATTGATATGTAATGATGTTAATTGCAAGGAATAAATTATTTATTTCATATAGACGGTTGATAATTTTCGGCTGAACTTTCTGGTCCACTTCTTGGAAATTTTTACCGCATTATAGCTCACTGAAACTTTGAAATTTGTCATTGAAAATTTGAAATTTTATGGAGAAATCGACGAAACTGTAGATTTTAATTCCATTACCTAAAAATGAATTCATTGACATGTAATGATGTTAATTGCAAGGAATGAATTATTTATTTCGTATAGACGGTTGATAATTTTCGGCTGAACTTTCTGGTCCACTTCTTGGAAATTTTTACCGCATTATAGTTCACTGAAACTTTGAAATTTGTCATTGAAAATTTGAAATTTTATGGAGAAATCGACGAAACTGTAGATTTTAATTCCATTACCCAAAAAAATAACGAAAAACCGAGCGAAATAGGAATTACTTTCTTCTCAAGGATTTCACCGAATTGATCCGAATAAAATTATCGAGATCAAAGGGGACTCGAAAGCACTTAACGGACCCCTTCAAACATCTGTTGTGTGGAAATGGCACTTTACTGTTAGATGACGAGAAAATGAATATTCATTTGACTTCAGAAAGGAGAAAGTTGTTTTTTTCCTCGAATTATTGATTGCCTCTAATGTTAACAGATATTAAAACGATCCATCCTTATCTGAGAATGTGATCTAACAAAAAGATCCAGAACGACACAATCCAATTTGATAAGATAATGAAACATCAAACACCAGAGGATTCCGCTCTATCTCTCTATTTCTAACATCAAGGGGTTGTTGCACTCTAACGTTGCTCCGATGACTCGTAGTGATTCTCAGAATGACCATGACTCTGCGTAAAAGGGACACCGAATGTATACAGTAATATATCTCGAAATGCCGCCGAAGGGGGATTGGGATTGTACCATTTGAGCACGTACGAGCTTGTTGCCAGCGATTGATATTTCCACGTAGCGGTCTTCGTCCGGCCTTAGAGGCCGATAGACCCCCGGTGCTTCTCAGATGCTCTGAATCCCACACTAGTGCCTCTTTATATTATGAAAATTATAGGTAACGATCGCCTGCCTCCACTCGGTCTATTTTTTAAGCCTAGCCGGTTATTATTTATTAATTGTTCTGATGTTCCATTTATCGCAGACTATTTCCCACCGGTATTTTTATCGTTGCATTGAAACAATTGATTCACGGAGGAAAAATGATAATTGTAAATCAACGGAGGATTTTTTACCTCTAGAGCTATCTGCGGATTATCTGTCGAGTCTTGGGGGAAATGAATGGGAATCCCTGGAATTTTTTGGAAGAGTATGAAAATTATTAATGAATAATGAATTGTGCGTGTCACATTGTCAAGGATAATTGAGAGATGTGATTAGCACAATAATCAGTTATTTCAATTATTCAGTTATTCTAGTTCTTGAATTGGAAACTGAGTAAGTAATGGTAAATTGATTTAAAGTGATTACTGATTGCGAAAATTATTGTTTCTTGAATGTGATTACTGGCTGGTGAAGTATTTCAAGATTTTCGGGAAGTCATTGATGATTATGCTTCTGAAATTGGTTACTGATTTTAAATGTAAGAAATTAATCGTAATTGAGTACTTTAATTTGGGGCGCAGCACTAATTTTTAGGGACATTACCACTAATTTCTAGTCACATCATCACTAATTTTTAGGAAGATTATTACAAATTTTTTGCAAAATGTCACCGATTTTCAGGGAGTCATCTATAATTTTTGAGAATTCATCTAACTAAGAAAAAAAAATCAAAGAGAATTAGAATTTAGAGAGGAAAAATCCCGCACCGCCCAGCCTGAATTCCAGTGGAACTAGAATATGATAGAAATTTGCAAGAAATGTACCGCAAATTTTAGTCCAAATTTTTCAAGACTATAAATTTGATTTATTATTTTTCACCCTCAGGAAATATTTTTAAAAATTGGTCCGTATTCAGGAATTGTTCAACAGGAAGTGCCTTCGAGACTTTGATCTTGAAAATTTTATTCAGACGAATTAATTGAAATCCTTGAGACGAAAGTAATTCTTATTGCGTTCATAATTCCGCCCTAACGGCGATGAAGATTCTACTCTAAGATGCTGATTTTTTTCTTGAGAGATCTAGGAAAAATATAATGATTTTTAATGCTAGCTGAAGGCGGATCCAGACGAGACGGGATGAAATCTGATATCTAATTATCCTCGACGAGTTTCTTGCTGGCTCGCTGCTCCCGTGTTCCCCCGGTTGTAGTCCTCTGGCTCCATACACACCCATATGCCCAACATTTTGTTTCTATCGACACTTGAATCCACTGAGAAAAAGATTTTTCATTTCCAGGGGCTGATTTTAATGAAGTTTATTACCAATTGTTGGTGATACCGGACACTGATTAGAATAACCCTGATCATGAGTGATTTTTGTGACTGAAATTTAGTGATAGATTCTTAAAAATTACAATTCGATCCCTGAAAATCAGTGACACAATCACGAAAATTCATGGTTTCCAGTGACATTTTCGTAAAAATTAGTGACAATCACAAATTTTCACAAAAATTAGCCTCATTATTCCTAATTTTCAGTGATATTTTTGTGAAAGCACTTAAAAAATTCCTGAATATGGACATTATTACTAATTTTCAGTGATATTTTAGTGAAAATTAGTGATAATGTGGCTAAAAACTGGTGAAAAAATCGCTGAATTTCATCATTTCGCACTCGTTGACACAGAGAAATTTTTTTCCGTGTCTCTGAAAACCTGTAACATGTCCCTAATAATTGGGGATGGATGCACGAAGATTAGTGACATGTCCCTGAAAATTCAAACTATTTTTTTCCACTGTGTCCAGGATAAATGTCAATGTCGTATTTCTCGGCTATCCGTTATTCATCATAATTGAATCCCGAGACATTTGTATTTACGCTCATGGGTATAGGCTTCTCAGGACTTTCTCGAAGCCTTCCATTATAGAATGCAGAACAAAAAATTATGGATTATTGAGGGTTTCATAAATGATGTAAGTGCTTCATCCCACGCTATTGTGCATTGGACTAACAACCTTTCCCATACGGGCGTCAACACATGTAGTTATAAATACATTTTACCGTGAGTATAACCGGGTGATTGGCATTTTGATGCACTGTATGTACACCCAACACAACCTAGCATTTTCTACAGTCGTGTTATGCACCCACGCGACAACACTGAAGCTACCGGATCTTGGTTTTGATGAGGTTGATTGTTTGGGTTCAATGGAAACCAGTTGACAAAGTGAAAAAATTTACGTTAAGGATATTCATGTGCTCCGGGACGTTTTTTAATCCTCATTTGACGATTTTGTTATTTAAATTATGAAGGTCTACAGGTTTAGACAGAAAAATTGAAATTTCATGGATATATATTCATAGTTTAGTAGAAATTGTCACCAGAATTGCGTTGAATTCGGTTTAGATGAGAAAAAATCAACAAATTTCAATCTTCATTGAAAGTTCAATGAAACTGGAATTTTTGGGCAGAAGAAACACGAGAATCCCGGTTTTCGTGTATTTTTCATGACAACATGAATATTCACTATTAAATTAATTATATTCAAGAAGAGATTTATGTCAATTCTTCTAATATCCAGCATTTTTTTTTATAATTGAACTGATATTTACAGTTTTCATTGATTTTTCCATCAAATTGTGAATTTTCAGTGCCGACATTTAACATGATAAAAATTACCGAGAAGTGTACCGGAAATTTCAGTCAAAATTTTCAAAATTTCACTGAAAATTCCAAATTTTTGAGCAGTGGGTAGACGAGAATTTCCCAGTTTACTTGAATTTTCAATCGAAATATCAATATTTAGTACCGAATTAAATATATTCAAGAATATATTTATTGGATTTTCCTAATTCCCATTATTTTTTTCAACAATTGACCTAAAATTTACAGTTTCTATCGATTTTTCCATCAAATTGTGAATTTTAAATAATGAAATACGTTTAAATTTCAATGAAACTATAAAATATCATGTAAATTCCCAAGAAATATACCAGAAATTCTTCCTGAAAGGTCAAACAATTGTAATTATTTATTTATAAGAATTGAATGTGATGAAAAAGTATATTTTGTGCTTGGGTGCGCCCAAGTTGTCTCTTTTTTCTATCCCGTTCAGCTTGAAACCCTGAATCTATACCTTGGCAGTGACACGCGACTTATTCTTGACAGGAAGTCACGAGCCGGAAACTCCGGCGGAAGCTAATATTCGCGCTCGTCTATATTCCGATCGCCTGCGAGTGACCTGTCAATTACACGTAATCACCAGTTATCCAACTGATGACCTCATGATTCACCCAGATGTCTGTAATTTTTATCAACATTTTCATCAACTCTAACGATATTATCCACGGAATTCGTAATTTTTCATTTTCGGGGTAAAGTGGCGTGGAGCGACGTTGAAATATGACAGATGTAATAGCTTGAGGTATCTGCGAGTCATTCTCGTCGTGACTCACTCAGTACGCCTCCTTCCCTCGTTTCAAACGTCCATTTCGCACAGGGAATTACATCATGAGCGCGAACTCCTGCGCGGAGAAAAAAGTTGGAGACAAAGTAGCAGACAAAGACGAACGGTGAATTTTTCTTCAGTTGCTTCGAAAAGTTTACAAAGCGTCAGTTTGTCCTGAAATTCCCAACACGGAGAGAAATGTTCAGTAAAAATTACGGAACTCACGGTTTACTCACCGATTACGGAATCGACTCAGAAAATTTAAGTGACGGTATCGGAAAAATTCCGTGACAGTTCCATAAAATTCCCTACAACCACATTTCGCTCAGGAATCACGGAAAAGATGCGTAATTTTCATTGAATATTTCTCTCCGCGAATGAATTTGACAATTTCAGGACAAATTGACGTTCTGTAAATTTTTCGGAACAACTGACTCATTTTCGAGAATTTCAGGACAAATGGAGAAGAATAATTTATACCAGTGTGCAGTAAATTTTCATTTTATCTAGATAATTTTACTCCAACTTCTTTCCGTGCACGGAAAAAATATAAAATTATTGTGAATAGGGGAGATTGGGGTAAAATGGACACTTTTGACTGTTTTAAAAATATTAGTAACGGGTTGAAATGTTGATGAAATTTAATAATTTTTCTTTCAATACAAAGAACAATTCTTTCCCTTCGTGATGAGCCTAAACTGAGCTCTATTGTTACTTTTGTTTCTGAGTTATGAATAATTTTAAAAAAGTCTAAAGTGCCCATTTTACCCTACCCTCCCCTACAGTAATCGAGTACTCAAATTTTACTGTTGAACATAATAAAAATTGCGAGTCGGTGTACCAGAAAGTGGTAGAATGAAAGTAAAATTTAATTAGAGACGACTAAAAGTTCGGTTACGATAAATCAAATTTTACAGTTGTTGCGATATGGTCTTCGGTTACTATGTTCACATTACAATTTTCAATTTTAGATTCTCTCCGCGCGTGACTTCTCGAAAAAAAAAATTGAGAGGTGGGCGCCTTCGGAGTGCGCGTTGCCCTTAAACAACAGTTCCATTATACCCTCAAGATTTGGATTTGTCTCTCTGAAGTGTAGTAAAAATATTATGATAATATGTTTGCTCACGCGAGTCGACAATCGTCGCTGGTTAAGGTCTCTCGTTGAAATTTCATCGCAATATACAGTTAAACAAAACACTTCAAATACATTCGTCATCGCTATTTTCTTCATCGTTTAACTGTACACACCTCCCTCACGGTCATTTCGATTCATCTCATGGCCCGTAAACGCCGAGTCAAGAGCGCACAAGGGGACATGTGTGTCGAGACTATGCAAATTTATTAATTCAGCACCCCGCTGTGCATTGAAGTGCATTGCATTGAGTGCAATCACGCAGTCTTGTCTCCCTTCGCATTGTCAATGCATCCAGACCGACAATAGCCCTCCGAACGACTCAATTCAAAATAAGCGATAAATATGAAAAAAAAAATAACGGAAACCTCGCGAATCGTGTATCCATCATGTTCGCATGACACGAAAAAAACAAATCTATTTTTGTTTGCAAAAAATTCGCATGTTTCTTCATCACTGCCCGTTTCCCACGGGATTATACTCGGACGCAAGTGTAAACATACCACCTTGCTGCGAAAAAATGGGTAGAAGAAGCGGAAACAGGTGGCTATTCACTGAAGATCACTTCAATCTCTCTTCCACCTTTACTCGCGTCTCTCTATTTTTCCCCGCGCTAGTCTCCATTGAAAAAACATTGCCCTTGCGCTAGACAGCTTTCCTTTTTCATACCCTGATGCAAATGGATTTTTCAAAGATACTCGAGATTAAACGACCTCTTGTTCACCTCATCGCTGTTTTTTATTTATCCTCAGAGTGCAACGCACGCTGTGGCCTCTGAATTAGGGAGATAATTCCTCCGGCCACATGGCAGAGTAAAATTGATACTCAATCCATTAGAGTTGAGTTAAATTCCCCTGGAATGTCGATAGCATTATTTTCCTTTTCTCATGTTACGGCTCCATTACTATTCAACACACGGTCATTTCAACATAAAATCATTGTCGGGGCTCTGATGATGTTTGGCAATCTATGTAGGACTGTTACATGGTTCTGGTGACATTGGTGGGATGTACAACAACAATGGGTATTCCTTTTTAACCTCCGCTGTAGCTTCTTCATAGCAAAAAGAATTTAATTTGTTATGAAATATGGAAAATTTCAGAAAATTTATAATTTTCTTGCTGAAAGTTTATAATTTATCAGAATTCAACATTTATTGTTCTTGTATTGAGTTTATGATGTATTAATTTATCCGGTCACGTGGCAGCACATATGGAAAAATTTAATAGAAGAACCTAGCGATTTTACTAGACAATTATATTGGACTTCTATTGAACTTTCTATTAGTTTTTGGCCGATTCTATTAGCATGTTCAATAGGAAATATTCGCTCGAAAGAGTCAATAGAATTATATTTTACTATACAACTCATTCTATTGAGAGTTTTTGTATAGAATCCCCTGGGTTTAAATTTTATATTTTTTTGTTTGATTTTCTTGATGAAAAGAACAGAAAAATAGAATGAGAATAATCCGCTAGATTCGCAAGATTTTTCTATTGTTTTTTCCTACGTGAGCGTAAAATTGATACTCAATCCATTAGAGATGAGGTGAATTCCTCCGGAACATCGACAGCATTATTTTCATTTTATCATGTTACGGTTTCATTATTATTCAACACACGCTCATTCCAACACAAAAATCATTGGCTTCTGCTGATGTTCGGCAACCTGAGTAATGCTGTTACACGGTTCTAGGAACATTACTGTGATATACACTAACAATGGGCATTCCTTTTAAACCTCCGCTGCACCGTTTTTACAGCAACAAAAATTTAATTTGTCATTAAATATCGAAAATTTCAGAAAATTTATTAATTTCTTCTCGAAGTTTCATACTTTTTCATCGTTCAACCAAAATATAACTTATAGTGGTAGACTTTGCTGGTTTAAACCGAAAAAACTCCAACAATTTGGTGCAGAATTCAATATTTACTCTTCTAGTGTTGAGATTATTCATGTGTTAATTACTCCTGTCACTTATCGAACTAAAATCCATTAGAGTTGAGCGCAATTCCCTTGGAATATTGATATCATCATGTTCATTTTATCGTGTTACAGATGCCTCCGATGCTGGACCTTTGGAAGTACCGGGGATGCAATCCGTCCAGTATAAAACGTAAGTGCTCGAAAATAATTTATTTATAAACCACAGTTGCAGGGCAATGTGGTCAGCAGTTTTAAATAAAAATGAAGGTAGAACGGATTGGACTTGTTCGTATGCAATGGTCTGAAACAACCTAAAACTGCACTCTCTAGTGCGTCTGGCTATTCTCCATCATCTGATCTAATCGGCAAAATATATTCCTACTACAGCATTCGAGGGTTTTCATGAAGCTGAAACTAGTGCAATATTCATCACCGAAAAATTCATTTTAGAGAATTTTTAACCACATTTTAGATAACCACAAAAGTCCGGTAAATGTAGTCTGGAATTTTCAGGACAGTGACAGCGAAAACGGTTTAGCGTGGAAAAATAATGAAATTTCAGATTTCACTGAAAATTCAATGTAATTTGGCACAGAATATTCATATCAAATTGAAAATTCAAATTATTAGCGAAGTGATAAAACGAGATAAGTCAATTTTGACTATTAACCAGTTTTCTATCAATATCTCGGAATCTAAGGGAGATAGCGAAATTTTCGTAATTGCCTTTGTTGTAGCACTCAATTGGCTCCACAAAAAAGGTTATAACAAAAATTTCGCTCTCTCCCTTGGATTCCGAGAAATTGATTGAATACCGGTCAATAGTCAAAATTGACTTATCTCCTTTTACCACTTCGCTACTGAAATAAATTAATGAATTGTCGTCTTTATGCTGATTAAAATTCATGACTTTTTTCCCCCTAAAACGGATTCAGTGTCACTGNACTAGACAATTATATTGGACTTCTATTGAACTTTCTATTAGTTTTTGGCCGATTCTATTAGCATGTTCAATAGGAAATATTCGCTCGAAAGAGTCAATAGAATTATATTTTACTATACAACTCATTCTATTGAGAGTTTTTGTATAGAATCCCCTGGGTTTAAATTTTATATTTTTTTGTTTGATTTTCTTGATGAAAAGAACAGAAAAATAGAATGAGAATAATCCGCTAGATTCGCAAGATTTTTCTATTGTTTTTTCCTACGTGAGCGTAAAATTGATACTCAATCCATTAGAGATGAGGTGAATTCCTCCGGAACATCGACAGCATTATTTTCATTTTATCATGTTACGGTTTCATTATTATTCAACACACGCTCATTCCAACACAAAAATCATTGGCTTCTGCTGATGTTCGGCAACCTGAGTAATGCTGTTACACGGTTCTAGGAACATTACTGTGATATACACTAACAATGGGCATTCCTTTTAAACCTCCGCTGCACCGTTTTTACAGCAACAAAAATTTAATTTGTCATTAAATATCGAAAATTTCAGAAAATTTATTAATTTCTTCTCGAAGTTTCATACTTTTTCATCGTTCAACCAAAATATAACTTATAGTGGTAGACTTTGCTGGTTTAAACCGAAAAAACTCCAACAATTTGGTGCAGAATTCAATATTTACTCTTCTAGTGTTGAGATTATTCATGTGTTAATTACTCCTGTCACTTATCGAACTAAAATCCATTAGAGTTGAGCGCAATTCCCTTGGAATATTGATATCATCATGTTCATTTTATCGTGTTACAGATGCCTCCGATGCTGGACCTTTGGAAGTACCGGGGATGCAATCCGTCCAGTATAAAACGTAAGTGCTCGAAAATAATTTATTTATAAACCACAGTTGCAGGGCAATGTGGTCAGCAGTTTTAAATAAAAATGAAGGTAGAACGGATTGGACTTGTTCGTATGCAATGGTCTGAAACAACCTAAAACTGCACTCTCTAGTGCGTCTGGCTATTCTCCATCATCTGATCTAATCGGCAAAATATATTCCTACTACAGCATTCGAGGGTTTTCATGAAGCTGAAACTAGTGCAATATTCATCACCGAAAAATTCATTTTAGAGAATTTTTAACCACATTTTAGATAACCACAAAAGTCCGGTAAATGTAGTCTGGAATTTTCAGGACAGTGACAGCGAAAACGGTTTAGCGTGGAAAAATAATGAAATTTCAGATTTCACTGAAAATTCAATGTAATTTGGCACAGAATATTCATATCAAATTGAAAATTCAAATTATTAGCGAAGTGATAAAACGAGATAAGTCAATTTTGACTATTAACCAGTTTTCTATCAATATCTCGGAATCTAAGGGAGATAGCGAAATTTTCGTAATTGCCTTTGTTGTAGCACTCAATTGGCTCCACAAAAAAGGTTATAACAAAAATTTCGCTCTCTCCCTTGGATTCCGAGAAATTGATTGAATACCGGTCAATAGTCAAAATTGACTTATCTCCTTTTACCACTTCGCTACTGAAATAAATTAATGAATTGTCGTCTTTATGCTGATTAAAATTCATGACTTTTTTCCCCCTAAAACGGATTCAGTGTCACTGCCCTGAAAAATAGTGGTCAACCGTCCACTATGAAATATGAAATATGAAATTTCATATTTTTTCCAACAGTGTGAGACATTTCTCGGGCCACGTGAGTTGAAATGCCTGGGAGAATTAATCGATTAAAGAGTAATTATAAATACTTGTCCCAAGTAAATATGCTTCAGATACTGAGCTGTTTTCCCGCTGTATTTTCCAATTCCCCAGCGAACAGTATCCCAAAACAACTAGAAAATTGTTGTACGAATAGTGAAGCGAGTACGTGTGTGGGCAGGCGTGCTGAACGCATCATTCCTGCATACACGTAACCTTTGGCTGAGTATCTATACATTTATTTTTTTTGCGTCATGTTTTTCAAGCATTAGCCGCTCAGTCAAACGGTCCTTCGATCGCAGTCAACGCTCAGTGCTCTCCTCGCGCGCGTTTATTCATCATCGATTGCAGGGGGGGAAAACAGTTTTTCCTCGCATACGAGTGTCGCGTGAGGCGAATAAAATGTGACGGGAGGGGACGGAGAGTTAAAACAGACACGTGATGCACTCTTGATGATTTTATCAATCAGAAGGTGCTGAATATTCTGTTTTTGTTTATTCACTTTTTATTACGTTCGGAGTACTAGCACAGCTGTCACGTGTTATTTATACCCATGTGTGTCGTGAAATTATTTAACTGTTGTTTCTTTGAAATCATGCGAACAACTGGCATGAACCAGTGCACATCTATTCGCAGGGGGGGAATGATCGATACAATGAATTTAGATTTAAATCGAATTCTTGTATCACGCTTGGCTGAACGCAGAAGCCTGATTACACTCACGCATTGACAATTGTGCTCATCTGTAACGGATATTGAGCGTGCATTCCGGAAGAGCATGGATCGATAATAATCGGATAAAAAATCAAAAGTTGATCGAACTGCAAGTGGAGCAATCAATTATCCCTGTAAAAACGTTGATACAGTTAAAACAGTGCCATTAATGCGAGTAATTATTTGTTATTTGTTGCAGTGAAGAATTTTAACGATGCTATCGTATATGCTACCAACGGGAGACAAGCCTCCACCCGGAGAAACCCAGTCCTGCAGTCGTCTAACTCGAATTCAAACTCGTGGAGATCATCAGATGACGCGCAATGGAATCAATAAAACATCACCAACAGCCACTACGATGATTACGACGACGTTATCCACGAATAGAATTGATAATGACGGCAGTGATAATCGTTTGGGGAATGAGATGATTGGTGAGAGCCCCAAGCACAATGGTGGAACAACGACTACGAGAAAATCGACACTTCATACCTCTAGGATAACCAAGGATGATAGTTTGCACAGCATCAATAGTGAGGCGAGCACCGGCGGCAGTGACAGGAAGTCGAAAATTGCTAATGGCGCCAAACACGCTAGTCTCAAAAGGTAAATGTCAATCATTGATTTATTTTATCTATTTCATTCATTTTATTTGTTTTATTTATTTTATCTATTTTATTTATTTTGTTTATGCTATTTTTATTTTATTTTATTTACTGATTTTACTAAGGGGCGTAGCCCCCTGCTCCCGTCGCTCGTCAACTCCGGGGAGGGTCCCCCCCCCGCTCGCTTCGCTCTCCCCCCCCGCAATCTTTTTGAGTATTGTATAGTCTGGTTGAAAAATTGGATGATTGAACCTCATCAAATCTACAATATTCCCCGTAATATCAAATGATCTGAAAATTCCACGTCACATCCCCAGGACGACTCCCCATACATCACAACCCACGTCACAATTCTTTCATTTCCTCAAAACTACCATTTCCACTCTCGAATCGAGATACCCTATCCCCATCTATTTTCCATCCTCAACCAGTGACCGAAATAATAGTTTAACGTTCTCGCACACACGCGGATAAATTGCGCAACAACGGCAATTCAACAAGCAATGATATTGCGTGCTGGCGTGAATCATGTAGCCGAGGAATTCTCAGTGTCAAGGCTCGAAAATAGTACTTCTTTTATCATTCTCTCGTCAGTTCCCACGTGGAAGAAGAAGGGAAAACAATACACTGAGAATAGCCTCATTAACAACTCAACGTTTATAAAGAAGAATTGATCCATCTCCTTTTAACCGATATTTGCAATACATTCGGTTACGCAATGTTCCATGGAACCTTGATTCATGTTTCGGAATTCCTGACAAATCGAGCACATTACGTCACGCGACGATTAAGAATCCAAAGTTCTTGATTCCTGTACCCAACGGTTCTTGAATCCAATATCGTGGCATTGGAAACGGAAACTTTTTTTTCTGCGTCAGGAATTTTTCGAAATTCCTGAAGCATCGAGTGCATTACGTCTCCCTAAAATCCCCTTGTTCCCCTTAACTCAGCGCGTCCTTTTTCTTCAATTACAATTGACTGGCTTACCGAAAAAATTAAAAAAAAAAATTGACTTTGTGAATTGACGTATCTAAAAAAATACAGCAGTTTTTAGAACAACATATTTCCCAAAATTCCTGAAGAAAACAAATTATTCCGGACAGATGAATTATTTTTCCCATGTTAAATGAAATTGCCGTGACGCGACGTTGCCGGAAACTCGCTAACCGCGCCCGGGTAGTGCAGAGTGAATTCGGCAACGCTAAAGCCTAAGTAACACGGCGGGGAATCCCCGCGGAGGTGACCCAGTCGCAGGAGCGCATTTGGTGACCAGACTAGAGTTTTAGGGATAAAAAGTAAAGAATTAATAAGCTTTATAAACATATCCGACTGAAAAAAAACACAAGAATCGAAAAAAAATTCTGGTTTTTAGAGACAAAAAGTACTAGATTCCAGGGAAATTTTTCTAGGAAAATTTCTGACTTTCACCGCAATCCAGTACCCTTGATACTTAGATCAAGGCGCTCTGGCTCTGGAATCAAATTACAAATAGAAATGTTTGAATGACAACGGTTCTTATTTTAAGAACTCAAAGTTCTAAAAATCCACTACCATGGGATTGGAAACCATAAACTTTTTTTCCCTGCGGATGCAAAGTCCCCTAGAGTCTTCAATAATATTCGCAAATTCTCGACGCATCGTCACCCCAAAATTCCCTCACTCTCCTTAAGATAAAAATTGAAGAACTAATAAGCTTTGTACGCATATTCAACCGAACAAAAGCACAAGAACCGCTGCATCAAAGAATGCACGCGCTTAATCATGATCAAAATAATGCGTTTCGCATTAATGTCGAGAGACTCGTCTCTGAATCGTTGGCTCGGAGCGCCAAAAACGCCCACGCGCATCATTTCTCTCCAACAAAGCCCAACAATTATAATTATAAAAACGTAACCACGGAGAGATCAAAATGCCGTCATGTTTAAACATGGGCGTGATGGAGTTTTCTTTCTTTTCATTTTCTCTCCATTATTTTTGTTACAAGCTCGTGCCTTTTTTCATATTGTCCATCTCGAGGGCTCCAATTATCACACGTGAAGCATGATTTTCAAACTGGTGTGTGGGCGGTAAAGGTTTCCAGGTACATGACTATTTATATACCATCCAATTATCCTTGAGTCCCTTGGGCTAATGTGGATTTTATAAATCCTTCACGTGACTCCAGTTCCACCAATTAAACTTGGGCTTTAGCACATTGTAACGCGTGTTTATGTGTGTGGATAGCTGCTTCACTCAGGGTCACTTGGATTAGCCCGTGTGATTAATGGGTGTGCCCATTTTCAATGGATTTTACCGTAAAAACATAAGATAACTGGTGGAGAATGTAAAGAAAATCATGTGACAGTGGACGACACTGCATAATGCGTTATATTAATCTCTATTTGTTTTATAAAAATCCCATTTCTCTGGACACGATCCAAAAACTAAACTGCGCATCTCCTCCTTTCTATTTCAGTGGTGTATTTTTTTATATGAATTTTCCCATGCTCAAGAACTCAAGCGTGCACTGGGACTTGTCACCTGATTGCAGACAGACACAGCTCACAATTATCACGCACTAACGAGTATTCTATTAGAGATTCATGAAGGAGAGTCGTTATTACCTGATAACTCGGGCTCGGCTCGTACGCGATTCCATTTGACCAACAGTGAGTCCATTTATACACTCGCCTACTCAGCCAATTTCTGTTAACTGCTTGCAGACTAGGGTGATAATATCAGTGACCAAGTTTTTTTTTCTCAGTCGATGATCGCGCGAGGACTGATGAGACTGCTGAGAGTCATTTGATCGTTTCATTGAACTTATTCTGTTCTGTTCTGTTCACTTCCAATTAAAATTTATTTTCCGTACTAAGTCTCACGATTTCTCTTTTGGGAATTGGTACTGCGTACTTGCCAAACTCGAAGGCTTGAAAATTACTACGGAAATGTATTGTTCAGGCTGTTGCGATGGGATTTTATCACTCGTGTGGTTGGCGGTCCTCGCCTTCGGCTCGAACGCCATCTTCAGTCGAGTGAAAAACCCATTTATCTCTTCACTGAGTTTTCGAAGAATATCTCCGAATCTAAAGGAGATGGATAAATTGTTGTAATGACCTTTTTTGTAGATATCAATCCGCTCTGCAGAAAAGGTTATGACAAAAATTTTGCTGTCTGTCTTAGATCCAGAGATATTGATGGAAAATTGACAAATAGTCAAAATCCACTTGAACCGTTTTACCGTTTCACTAGGGAAATGTACTACACTGAGAAAAAAATCAGCTCTGTCGAAAAATCATGTTCCATGGAAGAGATCTTTCGGTGTGTTGAATCAATTTAGCTGTAGACATTAGAGAAAGTTTCCAACAGGACATGATAATTTCTTTAAACTAATATCTAGTAGATAAATAAATTAGTTCTGTAGAGAATTATATGAGGCTCCGGTTACAACAAGTGCATATGATTGGGTAGTATATGTATTTATCGATCCACTAAACACCCATAATTTTCACGGAACAAATTACAACTCAGAGAAAACCTGAATTTTTCTCCCACAAAAACGGTAATTAGCAAAACTAAATAATTTTTCGGGGAATAATTTTCGTTTTTTTTTGAAAATAATATTTCTTCCGCGTCAATATATGGGATTCTCTCGCGCCGAATGATCGTGGTACAATAAATTATATGTTTTCCAGCCGACAGTTCAAATCCTTCCAGAGATCACGAGAAAATTTAATTTCTGTGAAAGATCTTAAATTTTATTTCAAGTTTGTTAACTCTTCGTGAGTTTAGTTTTTCGGCAGAACTAATTTCTTCTCTCAGCGTGAACTTCTTCTTCATTTCTCCTGTTCTGTTCACTTCCAATTAAAATTGATTCCTGCTGTTTCCCCCGGAGTGTTCGCAGTTCCTCGAGAAAACCTCCGGTCACTCCTAGACCTCTCGTTTATATCCTTTTTAACGCTGTTTTACGCCTTGTGTTTATGATGCGAGATGTTGTCTGGATCCGTCGAGGATCGATAGGGCTTGGTCTACATGGCCTCGACCCCGACCTACCCCTAACTGTCTCCCAGACGCACGTCTGGATTTTCACCTTGAGACTATTTGCCGCCGGCTATTGAGGAGCATAAAAGCGAGAATAACAAACACAATGGGAATGTTGTTCTCCTCTCGTCGTTCGCTCAATGCGCCATTGTAAATTGCGCAATGTTTTTAATTGAGTGCGAACTAGGGGGGGATGTACACTGCATCCGGACACTGCGTCGTCATTTGAGGTGACACAATCCCTCCGGTTCCCCTTCTTCGCAGTTTAATTGAACACGTGACTCCCGATAAAGGATTTTCGTTCGAATTTGCCGCTTGTGTGAACTCCGGGCGCGTGGCGCCACCTCCTGGGGCTTTCCGCAGGGCTCGACACTCCTAAAACGTTCTGTCGGTAAACTGAATGAGGCGGGAAATTCAATTTTTTTTTCAATTTCGGAGGGACATGTCTTTATTTGGGAATTTTAGTAGTTAAGCTCCACCTGTGATGTAACGGCACTGGATACCCGTTTCATTCTGTGGTTATCATCGCCATTTACCTGACACGCGATAGGAAACCTGAGGTTTCCTGAGAATATATTCTCTGCGGCTTTCGTGCCACCGCGACCCCCACTCATTCAAATAAAATGTATTGATGTTAAAAAGTTTTTAATGTCATGACTGGTGAATGGGCGAAATAATGGGCGAATAATGTTGAATATATTTGAAAAATAATGATCTGCAGGAAAATAATATTTCATTACTGCATTAGTAGTTGATGTAAAATCATAGGAAATTATTGCTCTTGTTGTGAGAATTCCCTTCCCGAATCATAAAGGCTAATTCATTTTTCATTAGGTTAATCATGTTGAAAAAATTTTGATTACTGTTGGTATGGAATTTTTATTACTTTTATTATCGATAATGGCTGTTGATTGAATGATGAGTTAATAATTGATTTTTCATTACCGCGTCACTGGGTAGTGATAAGGAAATCAAATTACGTTATTGTTTATTCGTTAAATATCGGTGAAGTACAGCAGTCTACTGTCGACGACAGGTTCGACCGGATCGCACTGTCGATTTGGATTTTCTCGGTTTTTGGATTTGTGAAGAAAATGGAGTAAGAGAAATTTGAGGGAATTTATACGTAATGAGTATCATTCCATTTGCAGTTTGTGACATTGAGAATTTTTTAAAGTGTTTTGTTTTCATGAATAAATAATGGAATTTGCTGAAAGCAGGCGATAATTTTCTATCAACAAATTCTTTCACAATTTTGAGAATTATTATTCTAAAACTACTATAATGTGTTATACAATTCAATTGAAACAGTATTTTTTTTTATTTTTCCGCTTATCCAGTCAATGATTTCTATCATATTGTGATCAATCTAGATTTTTAAAAATGTTAAAAGTGTCCATTTTCCCCCCCCCCCCCTCCACCCCACTGATTTCCTCATGAACATATTGAATTAAACGAGACTTATCACGAGAAAAAATTATAAAAAGTGAAATTTCGATTGACAATTCCAGCATAAAGTCTTTTAATACTTCATGATTTATTTTTTGCACAGGGTATCCTTTGGATCGAGCAAAGGCTCCATGGTTGAGACACTGGTGTACGAAACCCCGGTGCAGGAAGAACCGGAAATCAATCACTTTCCGGAGCATAATGGTCGGCTCCCGATGATGCCAGTGCCAGACACTGAGTAAGTAATTTATTCACGCACTTTAAAGAGATCAGTCTTGAAATTTCATGCAAACGGAAGAAAAGATTTTGATTTTCAGGGACATGTTCATCCATAAAATTCAGTGAATTTGGTACTAATTTTCGGTGACATCGTCATTAATTTCCAAGGAAATGTCACTGATTTTTCATAATTCATTCCGTAGTGAAGCGGTAAAACAGTTCAAATCAATTTTGACTATTAACCAGTTTTCAATGAATATCTCGGAATCTAAGGGAGGTAGCAAAATTTTTGTTACAACCTTTTTGGCAGCACTCAGTTCGCCCTAGAAAAAAGTTTTTTACAAAAATTTCGATATCTCCCTTAGATTCGGAGATATTCCTCGAAAACTCGCCTGAGAACTAGCTCGACTTAAATCATGTTACCGCTTCGCCACTGATTTTTATAAATCTGTCGCCAAACTTCAGTGACAAAAATAACTGACGGTCAAGGTTATTCTAGTCACTACCCACTATCACCAATAATTGTTGACAGATATCTAAAAATCAGTCACAAATCCCCGGAAATCCATTTTTTCTGTTTACAATTCCGAAATTTTTAGCTCTACCAAATTATCGAAAAAATCTCCGCCACACTGATAGAAAGGATTAGTCATAGTTAACAAATAGATTTGACTGAAGTCTAGGGGCTATTCGGTCCCACCAAATGTTCATTAATGAATAGTTAACGAATGCATATTTTCGGAGCCTTGTTTGACTCGACTTTCACCTTTCAAGTGAACCATTCGTTAACTATCAACGAATATTTATTTGGTCATATCGAACTTTACCATTCATTAATAATTAACGAATCTCGATTGAAATGAACGAATCAGTCTATCCGTGCAATATTTCATGGACGAGTGCGTCCCGACTGTCTGGAAAATTGTCTTTCGACAATCTAAAAAAAATAATCGAGTGAATAATGTCGCGCCGCGAAACACCCACATGTGGCAATGATGTACGCACGTGGGGTGACGTCATGTGGCACACCTAGACCCAAAATAAATACGTGAGGGGGCAGGGAGGGGGGTTGTGTGTCGTTAGAACATCGATTAGAATTTCTGACATTCTTTCAAAAGAATTTCATGGTCAAGCGGCTTCCCCATAGGCATTAAAAAAAATCTACAAGTCACGTCTAGCGAAATGCGATTTGATGCCAGCCAACTGCGAAACGAACCACAAATTGCGTTACCAATCGCCAGACGTATTGAATTTTCATTTTACGGTTACATGGTAACCTGTTTCTGAGTATCGTGTGCCGTCTGTTGGCCACAATATATGCATCAAATGTGTACACCAGATGTGAGGAGGAGAGAGAGTAATGTGCGAGTCTCTTACCCCATTCCTGTATCTGAAATTTAAGAGATCTATGTATTCTTCTCGGTGTATCACGCATGCGGGACACGTACACGAGTCATTAATGGGATCAAACGTGATAATGAGTAGTGAAAGACAGACTATCGGGGTCCGAGGGGGGACGATGTGTGGGTGGATTGCCAGCCGGTATCTCCATTCACATCTGAAGACACTCGTATAATTTTGTTTGTCTGGAGGGAACGACGGAGAAGATAAGGCGGGAGGAGTGGGAATTTTAGGGGGTCTGAGACGCAATACAAGCGGGTTCTCTTGTCGAAAATAATACGATTCATCCGGAGGGAAATAAATCGGTAAACACGCCACTGGGGAGCATGGAATAATCCAGAGGATGCATTGAAGCTGAAGACAGGAGAATTCAAGATATTTGAGGAGATCAAAGTACTTTGGCTATTTTTTCTCGAGTGAAATGATTTTCTACTTCCGTAATTGAATCAGAGCTGAAGGTCTGAATTGCTGTCGCTGCATTTGCAGGTCTGAATTTATACCTCGATATTAAACCGTCAGAAAATATTTGAAAGATCTAAAAAAAATGAGAAAGTCTACGTATTCATCAAAAAAATTAAGTTTCCGAATGTTTGAACAATTTCAATGATTTATTTATAAAAAACCATTAAAAAAAAAATAATTCTGTGCAAAATGGAATTTTAATGACGCTGAAAATGAATGAATTGTTCTCATACCGTTTAATTAATAAATTTTATGATTGAAAATGATTGAATTTATAGTGTTCTCTGTACCAAACTCTAAAAGATAATCCTATCCTAGCATAAATTACCTAAAAAGAGGGATGTCTATAGCTGCCCCTACACTCCCCTGACCTCTACACAAGGGAAATAATTAAACTAATCAATGCACAAATAAAAAAATTCGGAGGCGCACTAATTACCCCTCAAACCCCTCCAAGTTTGACCGAGCAATACCCCGCGGATAATACAGAAATCGAACAGCTGAATTAACTGCCCCCGCTGCTTGAGACTGATAAAGAGAGCTCCATTCCCCGATAAACTCGAAATGAATTGTCGCTGTAGTTGAACTGTTGCCGTCGCTGCAGGTTTATAATTAGCCCCTATATCGAAAGTGTTTTTTGGGGCGTGCCACGTGCACTCGGATCTTGTTTACAGGGCTTTTTTTTATCTGACCCTGGGGTCATACTTGTGGAATTCAGACGGAGGGGATACGCCCTGGAGTAAAAATACTACACAACTTTCGAATAATCTCTTCCACTTGTAGATCCAATTCCCCAGAAATATTCATAACCATCCCCAGCCAATTTGTCCCAGAATTTCGATTCCTCTTTCTCTCAATGCTCTCATTGTTCTTTTGAATGTTCAAAATGCCTTCTACGCATGTGTACAAAACTTGACATTACCCATTTCGGCTCAACTCGGCAATATCCGGCCGGCAAGACAGAAACGAATAAACCCGAACGCAGGCGTGGTGGGCAAACGAGACGACGCGAGGTAACCCCATGCAACTGAGAACTCACCGAGAAGCATTTAGTCCTCGTCGAGCCCGGTTTTCGGCCTGACAGCAGTAGCTAAACTCCACTCGTACAGACTGACAATAACTCCACTCCTCTAATTGTTTTATTTTCCACCAATTTTCCATCCCCATTCTTCGCCGTCGTTCCACCTTTTTCGACCTTATAAATCCCCCACTACTGTTGCGTTTCATTTCGCCTAGTGCGCGCATCTCCTCGCTCGTTCTCTCGGTCTTCCGGTCATTTGTCACTGTAATACGGGTTTTTAATACGTACGCACGCAGGAGACATCATTTCACGTTGATAACGCGAGTTCTGTGGCGAGATAACAAGTGCTCTTGATTTTTTACCTGTGGCCTGCTTTATTGGATTACATATACCTTCGGAGGTAAAATTAATATTATTTTGTTAATTTTTGGGATGTGAAGGGCTTCGTAATTTACTTTGAAGGCTTGCTCCACCGGGAGATTGTAATGCTGCTCCGAAATGATATTTTGACGTTTACTCCAAAACGCATTTGCTCCGAAATGCATTTGCTCCGAAATGCATTTGCTCCGAAATGCATTTGCTCCAAAGCGTTAGGACGATGGATTCCGACCGTTGGTTTTTGCCAGGTCAATTCAATCCCCCTCTTTCTACCTAGCGGTCCCTTTCATTCCAGGACCCTTCTAAGCTCCTTCCCCCCACCGCGCATTCCTCAAAGTCATAAAAAAACTAGGAGCACGACAAAAAGTCGTTTTGATCCCTGAAATTTCTCGTTTCGTGATTTCATTGAGAGTAAAAACTTATTCGAAAGTCGATGGGAATTGAAGAGTAGCGTGACGGCCACTGGCCAGTTGGTATTCTCAACAATTAGACAATTGATCCTTTCTCCGGCGCGGACCCGGGTGAAAGTGCTGCGTCTTTCCGGTATCATTTCCAGTAGAAAAAGAGACGAATTAATTCGGTTTTCGGGGATTGGTGCTGTCACTCGCGGTTTTGGAATTTTCGGGGGATCGGAGGCCTAGAGAATTCTCGTGAAATGATGGTAGAATAAATGCTGATGGAACAGCGCCGGTTTCCAGGAGAGTTGCCATGGTAACCCGCCATCTTGACACATGTTACAATCCACTGTCCTCTCACCTCAGTTCCCTCCGGAGGAATATCCTGGGCCGAACGATGGATTAGAATAAAACAGGATGGGATTAGCCAGCGATGTTGTTGCACAAAAAATTGTAATGATCCGTTCATGTTTTGTCTGAAAAAAATTGGGGAACAGGATACGGGGCCCTCTGGCAATCAGATGATAATTCCTTTTCTCTAATGACACGGGGGGAAAAGGAGTTTGTTTAATGACATGTTCCGTTGGGTTAATAACACGAATCGATGAATTTCTCTGTTTCAAATCGTGGTTCTTTCATTGGGGGACAATTCATTAGGTGGAGATGACAAAGGTGAAGATTTGTTATCTTCAAGTCAATTGTTACTTCGGAAATTAATGGAGTTTGGAGTTTACATTCCAGGAGGGCAAAATTTCATTTGAAATTTTTTTATGTGATTATTACAATGTTATAAATTTTTTGAAATTTCATCATGAGTTTTCATGAGTTCGTGAGTTTTCAGTGGAGTGAGAGGAACATTTTACAAGTTGATTGAATTGTCAGTGGAACATGAATTTCCAATTTTTCCCCGAGTTTTCCTGATTTTTCTGAATTTTCACAGAATAATTGAACTGAAAAATCAAATACTTGATTGATATCCAGATCATTCGAAAATCACTGGAAAATTTTATTTCTCAATGACAAAATTTCTTGAAATGTCAGTGAGAATTAAACATGAAAATTAAACATTGACGCGGAAATGTTTTTCAATAAAAAGTACTTTTTGTGGAGAATATCTTACGATCCGTTCAGCAAAGACATTATATTGTGGATGCAAAAATTACGATTCCCTGTTGGGAATGCACCGAAGCGAGAATTTGCTGTACAGCGTTTGATCAAAATCATTCTGCTCCATACAGATCAATTCCTGGATATTGAGTAATCATTTACATCCGCTAGCATAATTTTTTAGGCAACTTCGGATAAATTTACGGACAATTATCCACCATTCGTCGGGTATTTCTCTCTTCGATCTGAAGTAAAAGAAAACTACGCAGAGAACAATTCAGTAGCGAAGTTGTCAAACGGTTTAAATCGACTTAGTTCTCAGCTGAGTTTTCGAGGAATATCTCATAATCTAAGGGAGATAGCGAAATTTTCGTATACATCTTTTTTGAAGCTCTTGATGTGCTCTACCGAAAAGGTCATGACAGAAATTTTGCTATCTGCGTTAGATTGCGAGATATTCTTTGAAAACTCATGAATAGTCAAAATCGACTTAAACCGTTTGACCACATTACTGAATTTCTACGGATGCCATTCAAAAGTCCCTAGCAAGACCGGTAAATATCCGGAAATTTACCGGTAAATTGTTAGCTGGGTAGAATCAAATTGCGTTTCACAATGACTTCATCTGTTTGTTAATTATCCCCCAATTTATTTCTCCGCCTATCTATTACCGGCTTACCCCACATAAAATTACACAAACGATAAACTCTCTTATCACCGGAAAAATTGGATCAATACATAAAGTGCCCCCATATGTTGTTTACTGGATAAAACCGACATACACCGAAAATAGCATCGTTACGTCGTCCCAAAAACTCGCACAGTCGAGGCTCTCTCGTGGAGGCAATCTGCTATTGGATGATGTCACATTGGAGGCCTCAAGGTCTCGTCGAGGTGCTATGCTGTTGGTGTATTTGCTTCAGGTGACGTCAGATCGTTTACATAGAAAAAACGAGCAATGAAAATTGAAAGGAAAAAACGGCAATGGGAGGAAAAACAATGATCGAGGAAGGCAAACCGGAGTTGATTCTCCAAACGTTGCTAACCCGATTTGCGAATTGTGCAATTCAATTGGGAGTTCTCAGGCTCCGAAGAAGGGTATACCTGGAGAACCAGTTCGCTTCAATCCTACCAAAAGGAGCAAAATGAATTAGAGAAAAATAGGATTTCTTTTTTATTGCGAAATGTGCTTCAGTAGCGAAGTGGTAAAACCGTCAGTTTACCATCAATATCTCGGAATCTAAGGCAGGTGGCAAAATTTTCGTCTAAACCTTTTTTGTAGGGCGGATCTAGAGCTACAAAAAAGGTTTTTATAAAAATTTCGCTATCTCCCTCAGATTCGGAGATATTCCTCGAAAACTCAGCTAGGGTAATTCGAGTTGAATCGTTTTAGCGTTTTGCTACTGATTTGTATTTGCAATTTTCACTGGGCATGCATTGGAGATTATCCTCAGCACGCGTCAGGCTCACACACGTGTGATAATGAATCGGGCACACATTTATATTCAAGGAACAATTCCAAGCGGTTTTTACAGACACACGTTGCAGGGAACCGAGTCCTACGGGATCGCCAACTGTATTCATTCACTTTTTTTTCTACTTGCTTACATGACGCGCATGAAGATCACGCTGAATGAATACTGTTATAAAAAGGCGAGGAGGATGAATGAAATTTTATTTAGAAAACGTCTGGTATATATAGTCCGGGTCAGATCTGATGGAGATCAACTCTGAAATCGAGTTAAATCGCGACCTCGCACTCCATCGGCTACTGTTTCACGTCGAGCTATTTCGTTATCTATCCCTCTTGAAATTAAAACCCTTGGCTCCAACCACTGTGTTGTTATCGCACGCTGGAATTTATTGCTCGAATCAACTTGGAGTACTCAATCAAGAACATTGTACAATTAAATTACTGAGGAAGAATTTAATGGGAATTCATTAATTCCGCGAATCAATTCAAAGAGAGGAACAAGAGTTTTGATTTTTACGGATATGTCACTGATTCTTGGAAACATGTGACTGATGTCCGGGGACATTTTGCTGATTGTGATTTTGCCAGTAATTTTCAATGAGATTATCGATAATTTCCAGGGACTTCGTCACTGATTCTAGGGGCTCAGCTCTAATTTTCAGGAATCTATCACCAAATTTCAGGGATAATAATCATTGATAATCAGGGCCTCTCTACGTTGTTAGAAATTTCTTTAATTTCCAGTGACGATTGCAATTGAATTCTCAATGTTGTGAGGTTTAATTCAATTTTAGGTTCCATCATTTATGAAAGTTCCCTTTCATCTCGAAATTTTAGACCTCATTCTGAAAATGGAATAGTAATTGAATGGAGTTTTCTATAAATTGAGAATTCCATGAAACAATAGCCTGAATTTTTATTATTTTCAATTATTTTCATTGTCATATGGACCGGGAAAAAGTGGAGATAAATTTCACGCAAATTTAGTGTCGTTAAAAATTTCAATTTTTTTAATTTTAAATTTCAGGAATAATTTTCTGTAATTTTTTAACAGTGTAGTCAGCGTCAAGTCTCACCAACAATTGGCGGTAGATTCCCAAAAATTAGTGACGTGGTCCTGAAAATCCATTTTATTTCCCCTTCGAGAAAGAATATTTCATTATTTTAAGCGACATGAATTTTCTGGTAAATCCAGATGAATTCAGCGTCTTGAATTTGAGTGCGGCAGCCTGTCAAGATGATTACGCGAGTGTCTGAAGAGATGTCTGCATTGTTTTTCTGCGAAGAAGATATCGTTCTAGCGTGAGAAACCCGCGGAGGAAGTCGGCGTCATTTTAACAAATTCCCCTGGTACTTCTCTCTCAAATAACTCGTTTTATTTTCAATCCAATTACCAACAAATTGGTCTCGCTCATTAAAGTTTTGGCAGTGACTATTCGCACCATTGCGTGAATCACTCCCGTACACTCCATACACTCCACGCATGCGTGAAGTTTGTGTGTTTCACGCAGCCGAATTTTCATACTGCTGTGTATTTCACGCAATTGAAGTTTCATACTACTGTGTGTTTCATGCAGTTGGCGTTTCATACTACTGTGTGTTTCACGCAGTTGTATTTTTATACACCTGTGT
>NW_021680349.1:3037284-3037387 GCF_001412515.2 Diachasma alloeum
TTTAAAGATGATAAAAGTCTCTAAAGATGATGTCTGTTATCAATTGAAAAGCGCAATTGTGACAACATTGTCCAGTGGGGTCTAGGAGTCTCCCCTGGTTCAA